>NC_136522.1:41114204-41271704 GCF_053919585.1 Euprymna scolopes
ATATATATATATGTGTGTGTGTGTGTGTGTGTGTGTGTGTGTGTGTGTGTGTGTGAATGTATGTTCAAAGGTATTTGACATACAAAAGCACAATTTAATACGAATGTTTTTTTCTTAGCTTTTTTATTGTATAGGAATAGAAATGAATATAATAATAAAGTGTATTTTATGTGTTTTAAGAATTCAGTATTGGCGCCAAGATTCACTGGCGGCTTGAAATGCTTTTAGGGACTACATCAATTGAGTTCACAGGAAACTCTCTTTATTTCCTAGTTATACAAACTTAAATTTATTGTCTAATGGAGAGTTATAAGATGGTATCTCGGCAGTAAAATAATGGTGACAAGATTATCTCCGCATAATGCTACAAAACATTTTTTGAATAGAAACATCAAGTGTACGATGTGAGAGTAAAGCGCAAAACAAAGGAGGGAATTCCGAAGCTGACCCTAACCCTGACCCTGACCTCTGACCCTAACCCTAACCCTAACCTCTGATCCTAACCCTGACCCTGACCTCTTTCTACTTTATTGTTCACTTCTTTCATGACATTTTTCGCAAAAAGTGGGGAAAGTGAGGAATTGTTGTTTCCTGGATCGTCTGTTGTTGTAAAGTGGAAGGTATATATAATTCCCATTAACTCCAGTCATCATAACCTTGAAAATTTGTGAAATCAATAAAAACATACTCTTGTTAATCAGTTTTTGCTGGTGGCAAATGCTGGCACCCGTATTTTATTCTCAATAAAACCTCATCTGTTTTTATTATACACATTTCTTCAATCTTAAATGAAAAATCAAACTGCATCCATGAAAGCGAAATTCTTCTTTTACTGTTCTTGACTGGACAAGAAATTTCTGGAATCCAAGTTTAAAATCTCGTTAGGTCTAACCACACATGAGTCATTAAACTAAGAAGTCATTAAACTAAGAAGCATATTGTATTTAATCAATATATGTATACGAATGTGCGTGTGTATATATTGGTGAAGAGAAAAAATTACTCCCACCAAGAATTAATGCAAATGATTTTCCTTATAGTTCAATTATTTACAAATAAAAATAAGTAAATACAAGGATATATATATATATATATATATATATATATGTGTGTGTGTGTGTGTGTGTGTGTGTGTGTGTGTGTTTTGTGTGTATGTGTCATTTTATTTATGTAAATAAATATATATATATATATATCCTTTTATTTATGTATATATATATATATATATATATATCAGGACAAAATTAAATAAAATATCAAATATCCTATTACCAAAATATTAATACAGAGACATATAAAAAATATATAACCATTTTTTATAGAATATTTGAAAATATACGTCTAAATTATAAGTTTTCTTACTTTTTTCATTCATTTAAGAGTTCTAAAATTATTTCTAATAATTTCTAATATTTTTATATATAGTTTCTGAATTTTTGAGATGAGGGTTGATTATTCCGACTACCGTTCTCATCTTGAGTGTGATTGGTTTAATCCTCAGCGAGGGTACCAAAAATATAATTGCGAATTACTTAGGATCTCTATTCAGTCATAGCAGACGGAATGAGACCATCTTGAAAGTGTGAATTAAGAAAGGGTTCTGTTCGAAATTCCACGCACGTCTCCACAACAGAAAACATTCCCGTGTTCAACATAATGCACCTGAAGAAAGTCGGGGGTACATCGACCGAAATGTTACATAAATTACGCTCAAGTTGAGATCAGTAGTGTGAAGAATCAATACACTACGAATATTCTTTTTATAAGGAATGCCTACAAAAATGCTAAGACTGCATCTGATCAGGTTATTAACGACCCGTATAACAATAGATGTATAATAATAGATAATACATTAATACATATTGCTATTAACAATTAATATATCTTTAGAGTCATCCAGTTAATAATTTCATAATTTGTTGAGATAAAACTGGTGAGCGAAGTATGATTGCATATATATATATATATATATATATATATATATATATATATATATATATATATATATATACATATATGCATATATATATATAATGGCAACACATTCGTTTTCTAATATTGCCATTGCTTGATATAGTACACATAAAAAATGTATATACAGAAACATGAAAACAAATCAGTGGTGGGCCGCACGAAGGTGGCTTTTAAGCCCTACCAAACTCTAGCATGCTTTGGCACACATTGTGCAGACATGTGCGCGACTAGCAGCACGTTCTTGATGGTAACTACTATGTATATTCAAATGCCACTTTAGACCACCTGCTATTTTGCACGTCCGCCTGCAATTAACACAGGCAAGACTGTTTTGTGGCCAACTACTGATGAGTAGTCTGGTGGCTTATCAGCCCAGCTCTGCTCAGACATAATCTCCCGCACACCTCACACTCCAAGACCAATTTGGCTCCACAGCCAATCCATATATATATATATATATATATATATATATATATATATATATATTAAATTGTGATTCAATGAATTTCAAAAAACTCTCATTGAAATGAAATGAAGTGATTGAGTTTAATATCAAAGAAGTTTTATTATTCTAAGCAAGACAAAGAATGTTTTAGAAAATTAATCTCCTTAGCTCATCAGAGGAAAGAAAATATTAGCAAATACTTATAGAGGTATGCACCCTATTTGCTAAAGTCAGTGAAACATGGAAAGTCAAAGTCAAAATAATAAATTTATCAGAAGACCTGTAGCCTGTAGAGGAGGATTTGCAGAAAAAGGATATGAAAGTTTTTTAGAACTAGCTTACTTGGTAAAATTCATGTTATGCGTTCTTTACATCCGTTTGGTAATAAGGTCCAAGTTATATATTGGGTAATCCGCATAGCTGTGTAGATATCCGACACATACACCCTGGGCAGTCCATTATCGGAAGAAGTATACCAATCCATCCAATATCTGATGTACTGTGCCAACTCCAAAATGAATCTGGATTACATACCAAAACGCATTCAACACACTAACGAATACGGCCACCCCGTATACCTTTCGGAATATCAATAAGGAGCAACCACGCATTTTGTTATATGGGATTACTGCCTTCTCCCCTGGACCAATATTCTGCCTACTTGGAAATTACCCCGGAGGACATTATACTCCTTCCGATAATGGACTGCCCAGGTTGTATGAAATTCCCTTCCTCCAATAATTATTTTCATATAACACTCATTCATGACCAAAAAACTATTTTCAATATTTGTGCTGAAAAGCAAAATAAGTACCTTTTCACAGCTGAACATTTTGCTAACCGCATTTCATTTTCTCTGGTGATATAAGCCATTATTGAAAATCCATGGATTAAGGAAATTAATATAACCCCTTCTATATATTCCTTTTGTCAAACAATAAATTCTTAACTCGAATATATGTGTCTATATTTTGATTCCAGAATTTAAATTTAACAACTACATTTATATGTTGCTCTATTCTTAAATATTGAGCTTTTCCTTTTTGGCTAGGATCACCCTGAAAGTGTAACCTCTAGTAATATATATCAGGATTTTCATCGGATTTTAATCTGTGTCTTATCTTTCTTATATATATATATATATATATATATATATATATATATATATATATAAGACACAAAGTATGGAAATAAAAAAGATAAAGATTAAAGAAAAAACGTTTACAAGTGATTTTGATAGAGATATACGTAATTAGTCTTACACTTTACTTTAGGAATGACTCTCGTAACTATTTATTTCGACGAAGTCAACCATATTGCTTGTATCCTAATTAAATCTGTAAACAAATAGCGGCATTTTTCTTTTATTATGTTTAATACATTATTGATTAGATTAACTTAGTATTTTAACCTGTTGCATTACACACTAACATTTTGTTTATATTTATTAAGCACACCCATGTTAACAATTGGTTGTTCGATAATTGATCTCATTCACTATTTCATGATTTTAAACATCAACAGAAATCAATACCAAATGAATCGATAAACTCGATTTAATCCAAACAGATCGATTTAATCTGGAGAGAAGTCAACACATTAAAAGAAAGTTGCTTCTTTAAAGCATGAAAGCCTCAAAAGTGCTCCTCGAACGTTAATTCAGTGATTTATTGATTTTCAGAATGAAAAAGACAAAATCATTAAAAGATAGACAAACAAAAGCATAAAAACGACAATCAGCTGCAGTTTACCATCACCATTAATCAATAAAACTAATATCGATGCGGTGATCCGATATAATTAGTTAGAATGGATTAAGTAGATTATTGATTTAAAGTCAATTATAATCCTTTCCGAAATAATTAGAAGCCGTGGAAAAATCCAAGGATCGTTTGCATTTTGAGTGCACCGATAGCAGAACTATAAGTGTTGTTCTCATTGATCAAAAAAAGACACGATGAGTACATTGAGAATTGCGAATGCACCTAATGCACTTCTCAAGTAAAACAATGCTCAAACACATTACTTACACTACAAATACTACTACTACTACTACTACTACTACAAATAATAATAATAATAATAATAATAATAATAATACAGATAATAATACTGATAATAATATCAATACTATCATTAATACTATATTTATTGTAGCAATGATTAGATGCCGGCGCGTTAAAATAAATTTAGAATCAGATATTATTCACGAAAGCTTAAAAAAACTTTAAGGAAAATAAATGTTGCAGAGAATCGACAATTCTTTTATGAAGTCAAAAGCTGTAATTACGGGCAAAAAGAAAACTCTGTAACGGACAAGAAGTCAGGAATATTACGTGGCGAATTAGTTCATCACGTTTCCGTTTCTTTTATGAGAGTGGTTTGCGGAATGCTTTCTACCTTCTTAACATCGCAAGTCTGAGAATATTTTAAGATCGTTATTATCAATCATCTCAGAACAGAACAATCAGCCTCTTTTGCTTCATTTGTGATGATCAAGAAGCCTTCCATTGAATTTGTGATGATCAAGAAGGTTACCTTTGCACTTGTGATATTCAAGAAGACTTCCCTTGCATTTGTAATAATCAAGAAGCCTTCCTTCACATTTGTGATGATCAAGAAGCCTTCCTTCACATTTGTAATAATCAAGAAGCCTTCCTTTACATTTTTAATAATCAAGAAGCCTTCCTTCACATTTGTAATAATCAAGAAGCCTTCCTTCACATTTGTAATAATCAAGAAGCCTTCCTTTACATTTGTGATGATCAAGAAGCCTTCCTTTGAATTTGTGATGATCAAGAAGATTACCTTTGCATTTGTGATAATCCAGAAGACTTCCCTAGCATTTGTGATAATCCAGAAGACTTCCCTAGCATTTGTGATAATCAAAAAGTCTTCCTTCACATTTGTAATAATCAAGAAGTCTTCCTTTAAATGTGTAATGATCAAGAAGTCTTCTTTTGCATTTGTGACAATCCAGAAGACTTTCCTGGCATTTTTGATAATCAAAAAGTCTTTCTTCACATTTGTAATAATCAAGAAGCCTTCCATTGCATTTGTGATGATCACGAAACTTTCCTTTGAATTTGTGATGATCAAGAAACTTTCCTTTGAATTTGTGATATTCAAAAAACCTTCCTTTCCAGTTGTGATAAGAAGCTTTCGTTTGCATTTGTGATAATCAAGAAGCTTTCCTTTGAATTTGTGATTATCAAAAGGCCTTACTTTGCATTTGTGATGATCAAGAAGCCTTAATTGATATTTGTGATATTAAAGAAGCCTCCGTTTGCATTTGTGATGATTAAGAACCCTTCCTTTGCATTTAAGATAATCAAGAATCCTTCCTTTGCATTTGTGATGATCAAGAAGGCTTCTTTTCATTTATTATAATCAAGAAGCCTTCTCTTTGTATTTGGTGTAATCAAGAAGCCTCCAATACTTCGATAAAACCACTTTAAACGCTACCATACAATATGGATTAGTATGTTGAGGTTTTCACTGTAATATCGCATAGGAAACGTAATTGTCACGATGGGAGCTTGCTTTTAGTACACAGAGACTTTAGTAATGTCCGACGCGAAGATTTATTTTACAAACTTACCCGTTACAAAATATCCTATTCCTTCCCAACCACAAAATCCTTTCTTTGTGATAGATCTGTAAAAAGAGTTATTAGAGGACAAATGTCTGATTCCATAATATCAACGCCGACGTACATCAAAGATTTATTCTCAGCCGCACTGTCTTCCTGATTTACATTAATAATCCTCCATTGAATATTCTGGTTTCATATATTGACACCTATGAACACAGCACAAATATCTGTCTGCATTTTGTAAAGCATTGATAAACAAGACCTTACCATTTCCCTTTTTGTGATAACTATTGTTTTATATGTCTCTTTTCGCGTAGAAAAAGAAAACGTGGTCTTTATTATTATTTTCGGGGAATGGGTTCAGCGGAATTTTCATTTCTTCTTCCTATTTGTAAAACATTAACAAAAATTAGTCTGCCTACCATAACTGAAAATAACTTTTCGTTTATTTTTTCTAACATTAAAGTGATTTTTCTACGAGTTTTTTTTTCTAAAACTGGACGACGAAGCATTCCCAAAAGACTGCTTCCCAGCGGGCTACAATATGGTCTTTTTTAATCTAATCTAAACAAATATTTGCCACAATCCAATGTATAAGTAAACTAGTCTATTCCAGGCAATATTTTCAATCGTTTCATAATATTTTCCGTCATACATAACAATATATCCATCTCATTAACCCTTACCCTTTAGTAGATTTTAGTATTAAGGAATAATGAAAAACATGAAATATTTTAATAGTTACTCAGAAAGAAACATGCGAATTATTGAACGATTCTGTGTCCTTTTAGTGCTCACCATGAATCCAATATTAAACGTTTCATCTTTAAATTCTCATTCCTATCAACAAATTAAAACAAATAAAATTAAATACAACTATATCAGGAATCCATACATAACAATATATATGTATACCTGACGTGGCGCAGACACAATGTTTTCTTTTTTTTTCTATACTATCTAAGCACTAGTATTATATCATTGTGTGGCGCGTGAAATATTATCAAGGTTTCACAATGCATTCCAATTCGATTGTTATTTTACAGTTCAGTCTAATTCAAACGAATATATATATATATATATATATATATATATATATATATATATATATATACACTTTTAATAAAGGTATTGCCTAATTGCGAAGTATCAATGTAATTCTTATATACATGCGTAATATATTAATAGGGGCAACTTAAATAGTTTTAATTAACGAGTGATATTTCAACCGCGCTTGCTAGATTCGTGGATAGAGCTGTTAAACTAGGTTAGTCAAACCTGAGAGCGGATATTAGAAAAGACAAGGAGAGAGTGAATAACATCATAGATACATTCGAGCACGATTGCATACAAGAAGTAATACTAAGGATTAATAATCCGCGTGTAATATCAGCTAAAAGATTGATTCAGAATACTTTTGTTCTCTCCCATCTCTAGAATCCATGCGATGAGACTGTTGTGAAACGCAATAAACGATTATCTCTCTAGCAGCAACACTTTGATGTTCGTTATTTTCTCTTCCAATCGAAACTAAAAAGGTGTCTTCAAAAATACATATCAGCTCCACATCGTCATTAAATGAACAGTTGAAACTAAAATCAAGGACTACCCAAAAGAAAATCGAGATATGGAAATCCGATACGATAAAATGACCACCCACAATCTAACGAATAAACAAAGTGTTGGTTTATAGCAATTAGATGGCACCTAATTTTTTTTTTTTTTTTTTTACACAGTGATCACCACTTATCAAAGCCCGGAAGCCACTCAGAGATAAGGGTTATTGCAAGTACATTACGTTAGTGTGGAGATTTGATGAAGTGTTTACTTAAGGGGGCGGTTCATTAGGAATTTGTTAACATTGGACTTGAAGACATCCAAGTTGTAGTCCGGTGGGAAGTAGGCAGACGGAACAGATGTTGTGAGTATCTGGTTTGAAACTAAGCTCACCTTTTTAAGATGTTTTGCTAAATGGTTTCACAATTTTACTGATTATCAGTCGGTCAAACATCACGATATGTTTTTTGATTTTCTAATAGGATCGCAGTTTATTCTTATACCATGCATAAGCGTATGTGTGTGTGTGATGCGTGTTTCACGTGTGTATGTGTATGTTAAGTGATTATAGGCCAATACAATCACATTGTTCCCCCTTCCTGTATAGGTATTTACATGGAAAGTGTGTAAAACTCTTTTTGTTAAGTGACAGGCGAAAACTATGAGCATTAAAGTTGGATTACACCGACTTGGGGGTTTATTTAAAAAGAAGATTACTGTTTTATGTGTGGCTGGATCTGGCTGAGATAATCCGATGTATGTCACATACGAAACTGTCGTTACTGAAAGTCAAAATGTATCGATAGTTTATGCTTAATTTGATAGAAGGTTCATTCGACAATAAGGTGTATATATATATATATATATATATATATATATATATATATATATATATATATATATATATACTAGCATTTCAGCCCGGCGTTGCCCGGGTGTTTGGAGGTGTATGCTGGGCAAAAAAAAAAAAAGTCAATTTTTTAAAACTTTGACCCCTATTATGACCCCTTAAAATTTATTGTTTTGGGCTCACATCAAGTTATTAAGTTAGATCCATGTCCAAGGAATCTATATCTAAAATTTCAAGTGTTTCGACCCAAAATTATCGGAGGAGTTTAGTAGAGTTCTCCAAGGTCAAATTGTTGAACTTTGACCCATTAACAGCCAAATTTCTGGCCGAAAACCGATCACATCGATTTTCCCAAATCTCAGTACCCTGTATATCAAATTTCGAGCCTGTAGACTAAAAATTGAGTTATTGCGTAGGGAAATATACACAGACAGACACACAGACACGTTCAGTTTTATAGATATACTGGCTTTTCAGCCCGGCGTTCCCGGGTGTTTGGATGTGTATGTTGAGCAAAAACAACAACAAAAAAAAAACATTGTGATAGTAGAGGTTGCACAGGGAAATGTACACAGACAGACAGACACACAGACACACAGACAGGTTCACTTTTATAGCTATACTAGCATGGGTGCACGGCGTTGCCCAGGTGTGAGGTGTATGCTGAGCAAAAAAAAAAAAAAATTTTAAAAATCGGTCAATATTTAAAACTTTGACCCCTATTATGACACTATTTATTGTTTAGGGCTCTAACAAAGTTATTAAGTTAGATCCATTTTCAAGGACACTATATTTACTAAAATCTCAGTACACTGTATAACAAATTTCGAGTCTGTAGACTAAAAATTGACAGATGTATTGCGTAGGGAAATGTAGACAAACAGAGAGAGAGAGAGTGAGAGAGAGAGAGAGGGAGACACACACAGACACACACACACACACACGTTCACTTTTATAGATATACAAACATTTCAGCCCAGCGTTGCCCGAGTGTTGAACAAAAAAAAAAAAAAAAGACGATTAATTTCTTTTAAACTTTAACCCCTATTATGACCCCTTAATATTTTTTTGTTTCGGGCTCACATCAAGTTATTAAG
Organism: Euprymna scolopes; assembly: GCF_053919585.1. Lineage (NCBI taxonomy): Eukaryota > Metazoa > Mollusca > Cephalopoda > Sepiida > Sepiolidae > Euprymna > Euprymna scolopes. The sequence continues at coordinate 41,123,723 of NC_136522.1, forward strand.
TTAGATCCATGTCCAAGAAACCTATATCTAAAATTTCAAGTGTGTAGACCCAAAATTGTTAGAGGAGTTTAGTAGAGTTCTCAAAGATCAAATCGTTGAACTTTGACCCCTTTACAGCGAAATTTCTGGCCGAAAACCAATCACATCGATTTTCCCAAATCTCCATACCCTGTATATCAAATTTCGAGTCTGTAGACTAAAAAAAAGTTATTGCGTAGAGAAATTTACACAGACAGACACACACACACAGACACACAGACACGTTCACTTTTATAGATATACTAGAATTTCAGCCTGGCATTGCCCGGGTGTTTGGAGGTGTGTGTTGAGCAAATAAAAAAAAGTGGTAGTAGGAAGGCAGGCTCGAACCCGTACCGCAAAGGAGGAAAAGAACGAAGAAAATACTTGACATTTTTGCTGTTACGGCCACCGGAAGTGACGTTGGTTTTGATTAAGGCTAGACAATCAAAAGGAGAGGATGACTTTCGAAAATATCGGCGAGAAAAGCGCCCCCCCCCCTGTAGAAATGTGCGCAATTGAAGGTATTAATGTTTTTAGCCAATTTTTTGATATTTGTCGTCTGAAAGGTCGACTTCAAAACAATACTGATCTTGTAAAAATTCGTCGCCTCTGTCGAAAGTTTTAGACAGACATACAAGCATGCATACATACATACATTTATATATTAGTAACTAAGAATTTTCGACCCAAACCGATTAAAAAGCTGCCCTATCTCTGAATACCCTTTATGTAAAATTTCACATGTTTAGACCAGAAACTGCTTGATTCATTTTGTAGAGACAACAGAGGTCAATTTTTTAACTTTGCCCTCTATTATTACCCCTTAACATTTATTGTTTTGGGCTCCAATCAAGTTATTATCAAATTTCGAGTCTGTAGAGTTATTGTGACGAAAAATGTACACACACAGACACACAGATACACAGACACGTTCACTTTTATAGATATACTAGCATTTCAGCGCGGCGTTGCCCGGGTTTTGGGGGTGTATGCTGAGCAAAAATAAAAGGGGTTACTTTTTTTTTAATTTATTGTTTCAGGCTCACATCAAGTTATTAAGTTAGATCCATGTCCAAGGAACCGATATCTAAAATTTCAAGTGTGTATACCCAAAATTGTCGGAGGAGTTTGGTAGTTCTCAAAGGTAAAATCGTTGAACTTTGACCCCTTAACAGCCAAATTTCTGGCCGAAAACGGGTCACATCGATTTTCCCAAATCTCAGTAGCATGTATATCAAATTTCGAGTCTGTAGGCTATAAATTGACAGAGTTATTGCGTAGGGACATGTACTCAGACACTGGCGGCTCGTGTCTGAGATTATCGGGGGGGGGGGCTGCTGCTTCAAAGATTTTACGTATTGTTTTAATATCGTGTAAACGAAATTCGAATATATAAGTAAATATTTAATCAAATAATAAACAAACATTCAAATAAATATTCAAATATATAACAAAGACAAATAATCAATCAGAAATGGATAATACGCAAAAACTTTTATTAAAAATATTTTTTAAATTGTGTACACTTTACAGAATAATAAAAAATAATATATACATTTATTCCTTTTAAATTTACGGATTAAATAAAAGTTTGCGTTTTTTTGTTTTTCTTTGTATTTTTTTTTTTTTTTGCAAACAAACGAAAAACATTTTTAAAAATACATTTATTTTCAATTTTTTAATAACTTAATAACAAAAGAAGATAAACTTTGAAATTTAGGAGTGTACTATTTGAAAATAGCTTTTTATTTAATAACAGTTTTATTTCCAAATTTTATTTTAAAAATGTATTTATAACAAAACGTATTTGTGAATAAAATGCAAACTAAAAAAGTTTACATTTTTATATAGTGAGCAAACAAACACAAATATTTAAAGAAACAAAATTGTATTTACAAATCTTTTAACAACTTACTTTTTATATAAAAAGAACTAACAAACTTGGCTATTTACTGACCTTCCCATGTCGATAAAGATCGACATAAAGAGGAGATATATTATAAGAAAATAGGGTGTTATATATAAGCATTATAAAACATCGAATTTTAATGTAGCTTTCTCCCCAAAGAAAACAAAAAATTAAAATTGTCTCAGTCCAGAAAGATTTCTAATTACATTTTAATGCGTATTATCTGCCCCATCTACTAACACATTCAATGTAACGTTTTAAAATGCATAATTATAAAACCGTTTCCTTACTTATAAACACATTTTAATTAATTTTTTTTTTATTTTGTAAAGTTTAGTTGTTGCAAAATAAATAGCATTTAAAACTACTTAAAACAAACAAACAAAAAGGCAGGAAGATGGAAAAGTAACTTTATTTTTATGGTAAGATTTATTTATCGTAGATTTGATTTTTACCCTTAGTCGCGTGTTAGCTTCACTGCTAAATCCCCGAATACTTAAAAAAAAACAAAAAAAAAAACAGATTCTGTATATTATATATTTCCGTCTGCTACCGAATTAAATCGCAACGCTAAAAGTGTGCGTATTAAAAAAAATAGCACAATATTTTATGTACAAGAACACGTTATATGCACATTTTAATAATAATTAAAAAAATGTAAATATGTCTCCTTTATTTTTTTTTTCAATAACAAAATGTTATCATATTTTTAAGTATAGGAGCACACTCTAAGCAAACACCGAATTTCACGAGCATCTGAGACGCGGAACTGCGAGAAGCGACAGTTCCCCAGCGACCGTTATCGGCTGTCTATAAGCGCGCATGCGCAGAAGAGGAGTTCATTAAGAAAGTGTAACTGTGAATTTCACAGCTCCAAGCAAGTTTTATTTTTATTTTTATATGAATTTGGAGATACCGACATTAAACTTAATGATTTTATAATGTACACATAGAAAAAATAAAAAAAACAAACGTATTAATTTTAATTTTATCATTAATATTGTGTAGAAATAATTTGGGGGTGCTGCAGTCCCACAGCACCATGCACGAGCCGCCACTGCTCAGACAGACACACAGACACAATATAAATTCGACATTTAGTCACAATATTGAATTTTATTTGAGAAAATTAAGTCATTGTTTTTTCGATAACTGACTTAATCACACCAAGAAGCCACCCATTATTAGATAAAGTATTAGTAGAATTTTCAATTTTTCATCTAATTTTTTAAAACTGATCTTTACAGCACGATGTGTTATAGTTCAAATTAAACCATCTTTCGATTCGTACGACAAAACAAATCAAATCCTGTGAATAGATATCTGTTTATGAGTTTTAACTAGGCCATATATCCTCAGAAGGATAAAGCCTGGGAATCTACTCTAACTAGTTATATTCTAAAGAAATATACAGCTTTTCAGCCACCAAACCAATAGTTTTTAGAATTTGGGTTCTAAGGAAACTTTTGCACCATGAGTTTTGATAGGACTCAATTTTACAAATTTGTCATTTAATATGACTAACATTTTGTCGACGTAATGATTTATACAACAGCTTCTGCAGCTTTATCCGGTCTGCAACTACAAATTTATTTTGTTGTAGAGTTTAAATTATAGTAAAATATTCTTTACGCTATTTAAACTCTGAATGTGATACTGGTGTACTCGCATTGCTGTGTGCTGTGGCATTGACTCTGGCTTCAAGATCTCCAAGATCACAGAAACAGTGAGTGTCAAGCATTTCAAATTAAAAATTACTTCTCCACAGTTTAATACTAGATAGTGGAATACAATATCTAAAACATTGTTCTAGTATTACTTAGTTTAGCAGGAGATAATTTTTGTATGTTTCCGCCTCCATTGCAGTTGGTGGCACACCAAACCTTTTTATATATTAAATATGTATATATTAAATATTTATATATTAAATATTTATATATTAAATATTTAATATATTAAATATTTATATATTAACTATTTATATATTAAATATTTATATATTAAATATTTATATATTAAATATTTATATATTAGATATTTATATATTAAATATGTATATATTAAATATTTATATATCAAATATTTATATATTAGATATTTATATATTAAATATGTATATATTAAATATTTAATATATTGAATATTTAATATATTGAATATTTATAAATTAAATATTTATATATTAAATATTTATATATTGAATATTTATATATTAAATATATATATATTAAATATTTATATATTAAATATTTAATAAGTTAAATATTTAATAAGTTAAATATTCATATATTAAATATTTAATATATTAAATATTTATATATTAAATATTTGTATATTAAATATTTGGTATATAAATATCTAATATATAAATATTTATATATAGATATTTATATATTAAATATTTATTTATTAAATATTTATATATAAAATATTCATATATTAAATATGAAGTATATTAAATATTTATATATTAAATAATTAATATATTTAATATTTATATATTAAATATTTATATATTAGATATTTATATATTAAAGATTTAATATATTAAATATTTATATATTTAATATTTATATATTAAATATTTATGTATTAAATATTTATATATCAAATATCTAATATATTAAATATTTAATATGTCAAATATACAATTTATTAGATATTCAATATATTAAATATTTATATATTAGATATTTATATATTAGATATTTATATATTAAATATTTACTATATTAAATATTTATGTATTAAATAGTTATATATTAAATATATATATAAAATATTTATATATTAACTATTTAATATATTAAATATTTAATATATTAAATATTTATATATTATATATTTTGCATGAAAAATCATTGTTAATCTCGAGCCCTTTTCAACGATGGCATTTTGTTGTTTATTTAAATTATTAATTCATTAATTAAATTGTTTTGACAGAACGGCGCGATTTTATTTATTCATATCTCCTGAAGTACAGTCATGATGACCGAACACGCTTCACATTTGCATATAACAACTTTAAATCATTAATACACCAAATCGAAATATTTCTCACAAAGTAATTTTAAACACGAGGAAACAAAAAAAATCGTACTTTTCAAAAGTTTTCCGATAAAAAGTTGTCGTGAACATATATATATATACATATATATATACATATATATACATATATATATACATATATATATATATATACATATATATATATATACATATATATATATACATATATATATATACATATATATATATATATATATATATATACTAGCTGTACCCGGCCACGCGTTGCTGTGGCTCAGTTTGTTAAAATGGAACACATGTGAAAGTAGAGAAAAGTTAGATTCTTTGTTTCAAGAGAATGTACAAATTATTTATTTTTTTTAACAGATGTTAAGAAAATAAACAGAAAAATACTTCCATCATTAATTATGCAAAAAAATAAATAAAATGTTGATTTAGTGTTTCAATATGCTTATAAATTACGATAAAACTTGCTGAGTATGCACTGTTTTACGGTTGTTATAAAAATGGAACGGAAACTTAAATTTCGCTTCATTTTAATCTTTCTTATTTTTTAATTGTGCCCCCCCAAACGAATATAATCAAAACAGTAACATTCAACAATTGTACTTTATGTATATAAAACACAAAATGGGTGTTTGTATTACTGTACACATAGATTCGAAAAAGTTGTCAAAAAACAAATATATAACAAATAAATGTTATCAAAGCCAAGATAAGTTACTTTTCTGCCAAACTGGATATATTTTTTGTGTTTTATTCGATGTAACATATTTATTCAGCTCGAAAAACATACAGTGTTTACCGATGTATTGGAAAATTCAAGATGGCGTCTCACACCCTCTTTAACACCGTAAGTATGGAAGAAGGTGTTATAAATAAAAAACTATACAAAATACTATTAAAAACCCGCCGAATATATGTCAACCTATGTCACGGTAACATATATTGAGCGAGTTTTTAACAGTATTTTATCCGGTTTTTTATTTATAACATCTTTCCCCACACTTACCGTGGTAAAGAGAGAATCAGACGCCATCTTGAATGTTCCAATACATCGGTAAACACTGTATGGTTTTCGAGCTGAATAAACATGTTACATTGAATAAAAACACGAAAAATATATCCAGTTTGGTAGAAAAGTAACTTATCTTGCCTTTGATAACATTTATTTGTTATATATTTCTTTTTGGACAACTTTTTCGAATCTATGTGTACAGTAATACAAACCCCACAAAATATTTATTAAAAATTTTTTTTTTTAAGTTAATAACGAAAGGGAAATAATTCCATTTTTAAACGAAAAAGTCAGTTTACCTAACTTACTGTATTAATGCTATTTTTTTAAGCAAGAAAAAAAAGGTAAATATCCAGATACGCTACTACAGAACACCGACCACTCTAATTTGTTTTTTTATAGGTAATTGAGGTCGCTGACAACGAATCTGATAGTCAAACTTGGGGCAAATTTACCGTTTGCATGGTATTTACCCCTGAACCCACGAACTTCTTTCCACCATTTTGCAGCATCCGTTTATGCTACGCACATGCACGCTGTAGCATAAACGACGGCTTCACCAAGCAAACTATGTTGGGGGAGGGGATTTTTTTTCGAGGTCATAGAATTTTCTAATTTTCAAAAATACATTATAGCGCTTTTTGGGTGGAAAATTTAAAATTAGCTGAAAAAGAAATAAAATAAGAAAAGGAAAGCACACCCAGTTGGAGTAGAGGGGGTAATTTATCTGTTTTTTTTTTTACCTGGAACATCGAATTTTCAAATTTTCCGTAAGTAACGCACCGACATTTACTAATTAGAACACCATTTAACATTTTCCGAAGATTTTACTTTGTACATTGGGGGCACGAGCGGGGGGGGAGCGGATGTGATGTTGGCGCGCGCGCGCCCCAACATCACATCCGCTCCCCAAACAAATTAGAGTGGTCGGTGTTCTGTAGTAGCGTATCTGGATATTTACTAAAATATTTAGGTTTGGCTATAAATTCCTAAACTTATTTCACCCTAAATAATTTAGGTGACTGAAATAGGAATCTAATTGAATCTTTAATTTCTAATACTATTGTATCCGATAATTCATTTTTCTTCGAGTTATATCGAATACATTAATACGGAGTTTAGGGTTTTTTTTCGTAATGTTACTGTAAAAATTATTTTTTATTGTTACAAATTACGATGCTTTAAAAAAAGCAAAAATAAATTCTTGCGTTTTTTATTTACTACTGAAAACCATAACTTTGGTAAAGGTATTTTTTGTTTAAACAAAATAAAAAGTTTTCACCAAGAGTTAAGTAAAAATAATTAGTTCATTATATTCTGCGATCATTATTTGAAAAATACTGCAATTTTCATTAAAATTCGTTGATTTCCTGATTTTTGGTGAATTTTTAAGTAAAGGGAGGAATCAAAATGTGTATACACTTTGAGCGTCGGCATTCATTTTGCGACTACGTGTGGTTAATTTAAATTAAAGTTCAATCACATAGTTACATTATCGATAAACCCATTGAAAATTTACCGATATTGTAAACACATTCTGTGGTGTTTTTTTAGTGATGCAATGTTGTCAACTGAGATTTAAAAAAAAAACGCGAGATCAGGAGAAAGAAATGTCCAGAAAATCGCTAGCCAGTTTGGCAGAAAAGTAACTTATCTTGCCTTTGATAACATTTATTTGTTATATATTTGTTTTTTGACAACTTTTTCGAATCTATGTGTACAGTAATACAAACCCGTGTACAGTAATACAAACCCCTTCGGGGAGATTGGAATGCCCCTCCTCCCTTAAATGTACTTGGAAAAATCGATTTTATAGTGAGATTTAAGAATGGTTAGTCGAAAAAAAGGTGAAAAACAAAACAAATAATCAATAAATAATTGTTACCAAAGGCAATAAATGCTACTTTTTTTTACTTACATGAATGAGTTTATTTTATGTTTTAAAGTATTTTCAAGCAATCTAATGCGAATGCGGGTGTCTGGGTGCCAAATACCTCCAGATTTTCGAGAATTTCCCGCTAGATTGTAAACGAAATCTCCAGATCTAGCAGGAAAACCGCTAAATTGTAACACTGGTCACGTGACAGGAAGCGGTAATAAATAATTGTCCCTAAATAAAAAAATGGCCTCTCGGTACAAAGAAATCCAGCTATTTATCATAGAAAAATTAAGTATAATGTTATAATTAAAAAGAAATATATAAAAACACACATGGATATAGTAAACATATTATACCAAAACGTGGAAACCATCCGTCCAGTGGTTTTTTTAGACAATTAACTCCGAACGAACCAACATTTACATTTTTATATATATAGATATATATATATATGTGTGTGTGTGTGTGTGTGTGTGTGTGTGTGTGGTTGTGTGTCTGTGTGTATATTTAACTTTATATATGTATATAAAGAAATTTGAAAATATTAACTTCAATCTAGAATGTATTGTCCTAACTTAACAGATCTCTCCTAAACTATATATTACCTTTATAGGAACAAAGATGAGTCTGTTACCTTCCTATTCCTTACGTATTCCGTCTCACGTTTTGATGTAGTCAGATTACAAACAATACATTGTCGTTATTGTATGCATGTGCAAAAGCAATGACCAGGTCGACAGTAGAAGCAATATGAACGTCACAAGTGATTTTCATTCAAAACAAATCTTGGCAAAAATATTCACGTCTTTTCGATTATACATTTATAAATTATATAAATAATAAAAATAATTAATAATAATCTTAGATATTAAGACTAAATAATTATATGTTTATATAGAAATTAGTCAGTAAAACATACACTACATTTACATTGGGGTGAAATAATGTGGTGAAATTTTATGCGGTAATAATTACCGTTTACATGATTGTTGAATTATTTTTTGGTCACCCGACAAAAGGAGAGGGCACCTGTAAATTTACCTTGCATCTTATACTCATAGTAGAAGTGAAGAAACACAAGAGGATGAAAAAGAAGCAAGTGAAGATAAAGAATTAGAAATCGAGAAAAAATGTAAGAATAATAACGACGAAGCAGACGCGATAAGTAAATTTAAAAAAACGCATCGAAGAAGATCACTTATTTATTTATCATTTATTTATCATTTATACATCATAGAAGTTTATACCGAAGATATTAAAAAGTAGCCTAGGAATACGACATCGAGAAAGGAGAAAAAATATAATTCATACATAAACAAAAATATTTGCTCTCAAACTTATGGGTGAAAATAAAAGTGTAGTGCATTTTCCATCCAACGTAAAAAGATAGCATTAACGGTAGTTTCAAACAAGGGTGTGTCTTTTTTGGACTTTCTCTACATTTAAACCCGACCTTGTGTCTAACTTTTCGCTCGTTGGATAGCAAACGAATAAGATGCTTAATTAGAACCGCCAGCCAGTGTAATTGATGGAAAAGCGACCAAGGATTTGCAATTGTAATTCTTGGATCTGTTTAAGATTAAAGGGTTTAACGCGGCAACAGCAGCAGCTGTATATGCAGAAGACATTTATAATCAGTAAATTGTACGAACAATCGGAGAAGGCAGACGTGCGTGGATAGAATTCGGGTGGTGAAAGGGGAATTCAAGATAAACGAAGTAAAATGGTAACATAAAAATAAAAACTGTAAGTAAAAAGGTCTCAAAAAATAAAATAACAAATTGATAATTCAAATTTGTTTAATCGCTTGGGTATTGGGAAGCACTTCCCCTTAAAACAACGCTTGAACAGCTTTGTAAGTATAGGAGCTGGTACTGGTTGAGACTTTGTGAGCACTATAATAGGAAAGCCGTCAGGGCTAGTTGCTTTACTGGAATCAAGGTTTTTGATTAATTTCACAATATCACGCATATATATATATATATATATATATATATATATATATATATATATATATATATATATAAGCGAGGGTACCCGACGTTGCCCGGGTGTTTCGAGGTATGTGTGCTTGGGCGGGGGTGGGAGGTGTTAATGAAAACATAATAAGCGAAGTAAATATTTAAAAAAACACAAAAAACTAACGTAAGTCAAACGAACGATGTAAAATGTAAAAATCGGAAAAAAACGCGAAACAGAAAAACGAACATTATACTTCGTTAAAAAATCTGAAAAATAACCCCTCCAAAAAAACACGTGAAAATGGCTTAAATAACCCTGTTTCAATATTAAAATAAAAAAAGACATCTCACACCACGATTCGAACCCAAAAGCTTTAGATACTGAGGCCGTGCTCTAAGCAAGTGAGCTAAGACGACGTCGACGAAATTGTGTCTGTTTTTTTAATATTTAAAGTAAATCATGTTCCGACGTCGTATGAGGCATGCGTAGAAGCGAACTTGTCATGAAAGGACGGTTTTTGCTTACCCTTCCCTGTGGATTTTAGGGTGAAGGAATTAATGTTTTTCGCCAATTTTTCGATATTTGTCGGGCGAAGCTTGGAACTTTAAAATGATACCGATCGCGTGAAAATCTGTGATAAGTGTCGAAAGTTTTTGCGAGACATACAAACACACATGCATACATACAAACATACATACACACATTTTCGGTTTTAAATTTATATACTAGCGAGGGGTCCCAGCGTTGCCCGGGTATTTGGAGGTGTATGTGGAAACTCCGGGGGTGGGGTGGGGTTAAAAAATGTTTTGGTAGGTAAGTATGAGGATCGAACCCGAACCCTTGAGGCAGTGTGAAAAAAAAACGTGCGCCGTTAACCATTGCCCCACCGCTAGATGCTAACGGAAACACCTTTTAATTTATTTAATTACTTGGATTTGGCAGGTGCACGTTTTAATGAGGTCAAGTTTTACTGCGGGATTTTTATTTTCCCAAGATGTTATAGGAAAAAGACTAACCCACATGCGGCGAGCGACAAATGTTGAATATTTATCTTCCCGAAATCGAGCAAATTAAAAAGAAAGGCGAGCTTCGTTGTTAACTCTGAGATATTACGATTTATATGTGACATAAAAAGTGTTAAAAAGTTGTGAAGCGAGCGACCGCTTCTCTGAAAAAAGCCTTTTGTAGACATACAGAAAAAGCGAACACACATACAAACATACATACATTTTCGCTTTTATACTTATAGAAATAGATGATAGGTTATGAAAAGGGAGGGTTGTAAATTTGGGTTGAATTTAGGGGTATCAAAATCAAAGCAAAATATGATGAAAGTAAAAATAAAATAGATAAACCCCATAATTTATTATACCGTACCTGTTCACACTGAAACACTTATCACAATATTCTGTGGATCTATATTAAAAAAAACCTTGTTAAACTTTGTGAAATATATCCATTCTATGGAGGTCCCGTGTGAACGAACACCCCATAATTTAATTATGCCATATTTCTTCAAACTGAAACATAATTATCAAAGTATACTTACGGAGATAGATATGAAAAGTCTTTATTAAAGTCTGTGCCTATTTCCATTCCATGGAAGCCAGGCGCGAACGCAGGCCCCACAATTTTAGTATACCATCCCTATTTAAGTTAAAACATACTTAGCAAAATATTCTTATGTACATCTATATAAAAACACTTGTAAAAGTTTTTTTTTTTTTTTTTTTAATTTTTTATTTCCATACATTGTGGACCAGGCGCGAACGCAGACCTCACAATTTTAATGAACCACCGTTCTGCCAGATCAAACATACCCATTCCTGTGTCTCGATACATCTTCTCTCTCTCTCTCTCTCTCTCTCTCTCTCTCTCTCTCTCTCTATATATATATATATATATATATATATATATATATATATATATATATATATATATATATAAACTTGCAAAGGTACCCTTCGTGGACTGGTTTAAAAACAACCCACAGAAAATGGACTTTGATTTATGAAAGTATGATGGGTTATGAAAAGGAAGGGTTGTAAAGAGATAGCTTCGAATTTGGGGGTATCAAAACCGAAGCAAAATATGATGAAAGTAAAAATAAAATAGATAAACCCCATAATTTATTTTACCATACCTGTTCACACTGAAACACTTATCACAATATTCTGTGGATCTATATTAAAAAACCTTGTTAAACTTTGTGACATATTTCCATTCTATGGAGGTCAGGCGCGAACGAACACTCCATAATTTTATTATATCATATTTCTTCAAACTGAGACATAATTATCAAAATATACTTACGCAGATAGATATAAAAAGTCTTTATTAAAGTCTGTCCCTATTACCCTGTTATGAAAGACAGGCGCGAACGCAGACCCCACAATTTTATTATACCATCCCTATTTAAGTTAAAACATACTTATTATTATTATGTACATCTATATCAAAAACACTTGTAAACATTTTTTTTATTTTTTTATTTTATATTTCCATACTTTGTGAACCAAGCGCGAACCCAGACCCCACAATTTTAATGAACCACCATTCTGCCAGATCAAACATACCCATTCCTGTGTCTCGATACATCTTCTATCATTATATGTAATCAGTTTTTTAAAATAGTCAACCATATAGGAGCTTATTCGTGACCAGACACACACACACACACACACATACACACAGACATCCAGCTTTATATTATATATATATATATATATATATATATATATATATATATATATATATATATATATATATATATATATATACGTTGTATAGTGTGTTTTCAGAAACATGAGGAAAGAGGATACGGTCCTCATCGTATATGGTAGAATTAGCTGCACAGTTCTTGGCAAAGAGTTTGGCTTTGTCCGATACTGAGGAAATTACCTCAGGTCCATTGATAATGGGTGGGATAGAGTACACACTTCTATTCGGGACCCTGTTTTGTTATCTGCTCACCTACTTTGGACTAAAAGGCCTGAGCATACAAGTCTCTCTTGTACTTTATTCAACCTTTACAGCATTTGCTGGCAGTCCTGAAGGCGTCTTTAATCTTAGTACATGTATTACGTTGAAAGCAATGGACATAGTTATTACTGTGCGCAATGGCAGCAGCACATTCTGGAGAGAACCTCGGCTGGCTGTTAGGTTTTTGCTGGAATTTTTGGAGGGGATGAAGCGTATATACTTACAACTAACCATTTCGTTAGGTCTGATACTATAGAGGACACGGTCTTTTAACATGGAACGCAGAGTAAAATCTAATATAAATGTACGAAAACTATCCCAGTGAGCAATAGAGTATTGACATACTGTACGATGGAGAGGTATATCGGAAGACGAATTACATTTTGTTTTTATCTAAAGTGAGACAACCTAGTTGTCGGAAGATCCCAGTGGAGACAGAACGGAAGATGAACATAACTCAGAGCAAGTTGTGGGAAAAAGGTCTAGGAGAGTTGCATACTGACCATCAGTGTGAGGCACACGTGTGAGTTCGTGAACAATCTGAGTTCGGTCATAAACAATGGAGAAATCGTGTTTGAGTTGGCTAACCATTCCATATTATGAACATTGAAGTCACTAAAGACGTGAATTTTAGCCGAAGGATGAGCGGACAGGATGTGGTCAATTCTCTTAGATATGCTCTCTTAGATAGTTATTTCACTGTTATGGGGGGGGCGATAAAGGGCAGATGTAAGCGCATTGGTCTGAACAAGTGTAATTTGAAAGCACATATGTTACATGAGAAGGGGACAGGTCCAAGTAAATAAAAGAGCAAACTAGATAAGATTGAAAATGATATTTGGAAAAGGTTAGAATCGAACCCACTAAGAAAAAGGTTAAAAAAGAATATTGAAATCCTAGGAATGTCGAACGATCGTCATTGTTCTTGGAAATAACTAAATATTATTTATGTCACAGTTAGATATGAACATGCAGTTTAAAAATAATGATGAAAACTAGGTTATAAATGAAACCATTCATTTAGGAATTTCTTTGTTATCAAACGTGTTAGACGCACGTGTATTTTGAAACGTGAGGGATCCACGTTGTTGACTACGCTGTTGACGTCATAGGCAAAGAAAGAATTTTTAATATATTCGGACAAACTTAGGGTTAGTCGACAGACGGAGTCGGAGAGCGACTTAGTGATAGTTAATTCAGAGTCGACTAGGGTCGAGTCGAGTTAGCTGAAACCCTCTTGAAACAAAGAAGGGAAAATACAACAATGTAATCGTTAAAGCTTGAATCCCTGACTAACATTATAATCAGCTGGAATGAATAAAACAATCATCAAATATTTGTAAAATTGTCTTCGGCGTTGCCATTACAACTGAAAGATAAATGTGTTTATCTATTATCTGTGAATGAACTTTGTATAACTACCCTCAAGTAGTATGTGCCCCCACCACCATCATCAATCATAACTCTCCCCTCTATCTCTGTTAACAAGAACTGTTGCATTATATCTCACAGTGTCCTGTTAATAATAATGAACAAATAGAAGTGTCATGACCGTCAGAGTTGTCGCTGTTTACGCCGTTATACAAACGACGTCGTCGTCGCTGTGTAACAATGTTACATCAATAGTCCTCCGATCTGTATGCCCTCGATATACTCTCTGATATGTTGTCTCAATTCGTACTTCGCCATACAACAATACAAGGAAATTCAGATTCTTCTCTGGAGATGTCCTTACCACATAGAACGCCATATCTTAGGTAGCCACATATTCTATGCCCATGGCGATCTTGGGGGTCAGATTTTGATGCTAAATTAGAATATCCTTTACTTACTAACTTTAGATAAGTTAGATTGTTAAAGTTAAGTTAGATTGTTAGAGAAAACACTCGGTCCAATGCTAGTTTCGCATGTCTGGTTTGGTCTCCTGTAATTAGATTTCAACCACTGGAGAGTTGAAACGTAGACCCCTAATGTTGGAGAATGAGACATGGTAGTGGGGGGGGGGTCAACGTTGACTGACGGAGTTCTGAATTTAATCGTGTATTCTTTCTCGAGACATTTCATGAGGAATCTTAGAATTTGCGGAACAGATCGATAGATTTGGTAAGAGCAGGACAGAGAGAGAAAGTGAAAGAGAAAAAGAAGCGACAAAATATTTTTGTAGCCAATGATAAGGTAAAGCCGTAACCAATTACCAACTAATATGGCATCGAGAAGCCCCACCATATGCTATTCATAGTCCAGAATCCATTTACTAAATAGCAATACAGCAGCCCCAGTACTTTGCACCTACTGATAGGACGGCTTCCTTAGTTGTTAGTCCAAAGTTCGAGTCCATGACTATCAGGTAGATAACGTCAGCCCAGTAAAATCTTTACCTCTAGCACCCTATTTAATAAAATGACTACAATGATAGAAATAGAAAAAGAAAATTTCTGACATTTCATTGAAAATAAAAAAAAACGATGTTTGTTGTTTATGCTAAATTGTAAAAATTTCAATTTCAATTAATCTGTCTGTGTCATTCAACTGTGCAACATAATTCTTGTTTGTTATTATTAAGCTTTTTATAAATGGTTTTCGTCGATCTGTCCCTCGTATATTTAAAAAGCCATTTTTGCGTTGATTTAATCGACATTTTTGAAGTGTTTCTCTTCATTTCAAGGTTTTTACAAGTTTGAAATTTTTCTCTTTCCATTAAAAACTTTTTGATGCAATCAATGTTAGTATTTTATATCGAGGGGCGAATAATAACGAAAGAATGCATTAGCATCAAACACATTTCTCGAATTCGCTATTCTTTCTTCGTCCCTTTTTTTTTCGTTCTTATCATGTTTTCTTTTTCTCTTTCACTTTGTCAAGTAAAAGGTTATTCACGTTTCGTGGGCTTTTTGATGCATCTTACCGGAATCCATTCGATATGGTGGAATGCAGACTTCCGGTTCTCAGGAGTTCAATACCAAAAAATCAGAAAGCTGTTCGATCGACTGATTTTCTTTCTATCCGATGAAGAAATGCGTCAGAAATGATAGATTGGCGATGGAAGTTTTATGGTATCAACGATTTGTTCGATGTTCTTTCTTCGATTATGAGTGGGAAGTTAGATGTATAAGGAAAAAACGAGAAATATATATATATATATATATATATATATATATATAAACGGTGAGGACTGAAGCGAAAGGTACACAGACACTTCGCGAACATACTAGACGCTTCATGTCTGACAGCACTGCGATAAGGAGTGCCAAGGTCGTGTATCTCCCTACAAGTATATAATCTCCACCTGGCGACACACGGAAACTGGGTACCTCGCGGTCCCAGGCTAAAATACAAACGACTCGGAGAAGACTTGACCCCCAGATGTGCGGCTTGTGGGCCCACCGCCATGTGGATATGCCCTGATGCCCAAGAATCTGCCCTTTGCTATGGGTTAACTAGAAAGTGAAGATAAATCTCATAAACTATGGTCAGTCTTTTATTTATAAGACGGAAAACTCCAGCTCAAACCCGTCAAGTGCCTGGATGCTGGACAGTCTCTGCATGTAAAGATCCAAACATTATGTATATTTATGCAAATAAGGTTGGATTCCGGCGTGCGATAATCTGTTCAGTATCTAGGAGAAAGAAAGCATCGATATAAAACCTGGAGCTGAAATAACTATCGGTCATATTGAATCTGCTTGTCACTGGATCATTATTTTTAAAGCTCAGAGAGTGGCGCAGGTGTGGTAAAAGCTAATGATGTGCAGACGTCTCAACTCTGCAGCTGTTGAAACTGTCCTTTCAAAATCCTACGATTTTGGAAGAGTGGCGACGTGCACAGTCTTGGCAGTCACAAATCTAACGCAGGTGGCAGGGGGTTTTATCTTAAAATCACCATCTTGTCTTCATTGATAGAGACAGATGTCAGCAAGAACGTTTGTAGCTGACCTTTCAGGGAGAGCACTGCTCACTTATTATTTGTAGAAAGATGCAACTGAAAAACACATGGTCTTACATATCGAAAATGCAGTCATCTTTTGATAGAAAAGAAACAAAAACAATGGATTTTTTTCATCAGGTATTTGGCCCCTCTTCGTCCGTGTTAGTTTCTTTGAAGTCAAAAGATGATATGTTACTCTTCAAGGAACCTTCTAAAATTTTGGAGCGCTGGCAGGAACACTTCCGTGACTTCTTTTATAATCTATCTGTTGTTGATGAGATTGTGATTGAAGGTTTACCCCAATTAGAGTCAAAGCACTCAATGTATAACATTCCAGGAATGAAGGAAATGCATAAGGATGTGACATAAATCAAAACTGAAAAGGCACTAGTAGACATGTCAGTGGAGCTCATGAAAACTGATAGTAAGAACGTGCGTCAGGCGAAGTTTAACCTCATCGTGCAGGAATGGGGTGAAACCATTGCACAAGACTGGATCAATGGAATTCCAATGCCTCTATAAAAGAGTAAAGGAGAAAAATCGGTCTGTGACAATCCCTATTGAATTACTCTTCTTGAGTCTGTTAGTAAAGTTCTTGCAGGAGTTTTACTAAACCGATTGCAGAAGGAAATCTGATCATTAGTGGTGTCTGAAAGCCAGTGCGGCTTTCGGTCGGGAAAAGAATGTGTAGATATGATATTTTCCACTCGCCAGGTACAAGAGACACGTATTGAGCAACAAGTGTCTTTGTATCAAGTCTTTGTTTACATGACAAAAGCGTTCGACACCGTCAATAGAGATGCTTTTTGGAGGGTGCTCGGAAAGCTTGGTTGTCTGCCGACATTTATACATACGTTGAGGGAATTGCACCGGGAAATGAAAGCTAGAGTTGCATTCAATACTCAGTTCTCAGATAAATATCTATTGGCAATGGTGTAAAGCATGGATATATTCTTGTCCCAACCCTTTCTCCTATCTATTTTGCGATTCTATTGAGGGATGCATTCTCAAATTGTGATGTAGGTGCCCTATTACACTTCAGCACATCTGAAAAGGTTTTCAACCTTAGAGGATTCAATGCAAAATCAAAACTGTTCTAAAATCCAGGGAACTCCATTATGCAGATGATGCAAACTTTTTCATGCAGGTGATTATGGTCGACTTTTCACGAGTCTGTGATGCATTTGAGCTCGAAGACAACTAAGATGATGTTCACGCGTCTCTATGGAAAAGAGTATATTAAGACAAACATATCAGTTAATGGTATTATGATGGATGCCTATTTCTCATATTACACAAACTGTGCAATGAGGTCGCTGTGGAACATTGAATGACAATATTATGTTGTTGTGAGACTTCAGGTGGCTCACATACCCTGCCTTCGAAAGGAGAATAAGACCACACGTTTCGTATACACAATTTGCATGATTGTCTGGCAAAAATTGCAGATCTCCTCTTCTTAGGGCCCTTTTCAGCTTTCCACGCTCCATCTTCTTAACCTGAAGAGAACCCTAGCCATTTTTTACTAATTTCTGCTAAGCGCTTCGATCAACCACAGTTTCTTCCGAGGTGTCGATATCAGATTGCTTGTGAGGTCATCCTTGTAGCACTTTCTGGGTTTACGTTGTGGATGCTTACCACTCGCAAGTTCTCCATAAAAGAGTCGCTTCGGTAGACGATTATCCCCCATTCGTACAATGTGACCTGCCTAGCACAACTGCGCAGTGGTAACAATGATTTCAAGGCTCGGGCACCGTGCCTTTTCCAGTACATCTTTGTCCGGTAAGTGCATTTGCCATTTGATATTCAAAATTCTTCTCAAGCACATTAGATGGAAGTGTTCTAGAACCTTGATGTGCCTCTGGTGGGTCGTCTGTGCTTCTCTACCATAGAGATGCACTGTGACAACACACGAAATATCCACATCCACCTGGATTTTAACAATGAGACCATAATCCCTCCACACCCTCTTCTCTTGTTTCCCAAATGCAACAGAAACCTTTTGAATGCGGGCGAATATCTCGGCGTCCAAGGACCTATCCCTTGATAATACACTCCTAAGGCAGACAAAGACATCTATCACCTGAAGCCTAGTACAAAAGTAAAAAAATATTAAATAAATATATAAAGAATTATATGTTTATTAAAAAACAGCTTCACCGGACTTCTATAATAATTGGTTTCCCGGACTCATTATCTAAACAAAGAAGAAACCAGGGAATTATGCATACTTCGGATTGTTACCTTTTGCCGTGGATTATTTAAAATACAGATTAGATCTCTGCTACCAAAAATCTTCACTTCGGAATTTACAAAACAATTTGAATATGAAATTCAATATCCTTTTCATTTTGTACCAATATATAATTTCCCTTACTCTATGTTATTTAAACACTTTAAAAAAACTTTTAATTATGATATTTAATTATGATATTCTATGTTTATTATTTTTATTATCCGTCTTCCTCGCAATTCAAATCTTCTATAATTAAAAGAAGGAGACATTACTTTTGGAATGACAATATATATATATATATATATATATATATATATATATATATATTAATATGTGTATATATATATAAATATGTGTATGTGTATATATATATATATATATATATATATATATATATATATATATATTAGTGTTTGGGCGATTATTCGGAATAAGAATCAGGAATCGGAGACATCGGAACCCACGCGCATGCGCGCGCACGCACATGTGTGTGTGTGTGCGTAATACTGCAGAGGCAGTTTTGTCAGGGAGGTCATTAATAAATATTAGGAACAATAGAGGTCCAAGGATAGACCCCTGAGGCACTCCCGCATTTATATCACGCTGTTTAGATGTACGACCGTCGAGGACAACCTGGATTTTTCTCTTATCTTAGAAGGATTTAATTATGTTAAGTATTCTACCAGTGATACCTTATGATCTAATTTTCCTGAGGAGACCTTTGTGCCATACCCTGTCAAAAGCCTTAGATATATCTAGAGCTACCGCTCTGTCCTTCCCCGCTTTGTCCAGTGAATGGTATATATGTTCAGAGATTACAGTGAGGATGCCAGCTGTGGAACGGGCTTGTCTAAATCCATATTGTTTGTCAGTCAGAAGTTTAGCATCTGTAAGGTACCGGACTAGAGCATGGTTAATTATGGTCTCAAATATTTTGGCGAAAAGTGGGAGGAGGCTAATGGGGCGATAATTTGATTGGTCAGTTCTTTCTCCAGAATTCTTGAATATATGTACCACAGAAGCAGTTTTCCAACAGCCCGGAAAGCATGATTCATTAAGGCATTTGTTCTAGAGTTTGGAGAGAACTGGAGCTACTTCGGCTGAGCACTTTTTAATAGCACAGCTGGGATGAGATCAGGTCTACATGCTTTGGAAGTGTCAAGGTTTTTTATGATAGCGTGTACTTGAGCAGGGGTGATTTTTAGATCGTCTAGCGTGACGTCTGTCCGCAAAGTAAAGTCAGGCAGGGGGTGGTTGGAAGGTCCAGTGTGGAGTTCGATGCAAACCGGCTGCCAAGCATATTAGCCTTGTCGGTTGCTGAGCAAACAACCTCGTAATTGTTGGTTAACGGGGGGGGGTGTTCAAATAAGCATTTTTATACTTACAGACACCCGTGTGTCATGTTTTTGCAATCCACAGTGCAGGAAGTGACGATTGTCGATGGATAAAGGAATTGAACCCCGCAAACAAACAACCCTTGACTCCATTCGCAAGGAAAGTCACTCCTGAGCCACCGGAACTGCCCGGAAAATTAAGGGAGACAGCGTTTATAAAGCTCAACGTTATTGAGACATCTATAGTAATCGAGCGACCGGAAGCCGCGACTTCGCACAAGAACAAGCCGATTGCTTTTCTTTTATTTTCTAGATAGTGCTTAATTTTAAGTAAGTAATTGATTAAAAGTCGAAATTATTATTAATTAAATATAAAGTTTATTTTTATAGTTTTATATTAGTATACTGGTACGAATGGTGAGCTCATCATTGCGAGTTCGCGTTTAATCAAGATTATAATTAATACATTTTTAGAAATTATGAATCCATATAAACTCTCTTCTGACACAAGATATACATATATATTATAACAAAACTGAGTTAATCTATGCTGATTCGAACTATTTTTTTAAAACAGGAAATGCTTGATTTTGGGAAACAACTTTGAAAAAAAAATGCATTTAACTTGCTTTTTTTTAGCTTTAATTGACAAGTAACTCATCACGTGACCCATGGTTGATATGCTTTTCCTTTATAATTCTCCCCTTTTCTTACATTTATTTTTTATATTTTCTATAACCATTGCCTTGTAATTCACTCTCCACGTTTATCAGCATAATAAAAAAATCAAAGAATAAATATGTGTATAGTCCTTTATAAAAAAAACGTGAATAATACCGTATGAAATAATAAAAGAGAGGGCAAGCAGGGATTATTTTTAATGCTTTCATTTTCTTTGAAAATTGTATTTAAACATTTAAACAATTTAAAACCCAGCTATATGCGTGACGCAACAGGTACTTTAGTAATATATATATATATATATATATATATATATATATATATATATATTACATTTATTTATACAAACATTAATGGCTACATATGTGCATACATGTTTCTGTAATCAACCGCGTTTTGGGATGACGTATTCAGGCTAAGAATTACTGTCGAAAACTGATATTTCAACCAAATACATTTTCCTATTTCGTTTGTCAAGTTAGAATGTAGTCTGGGTGGGAGTCATAAAACGATCAGAGGACAAGTGAGGTCTTTGAAGATAATAAACATCTTCTTTTTTTTTCATGTCCCTTTCTCTTTATCCATCCCATCTTTTGGTTTTTATGGCATAAGGTAATTGGGAATTTAGTATTTTTGTCTTGCAGCCTGTAAATTAAGAACCTTTCCCATGGTCACTAAGTACTGACCGGTGTCTTTAAATCTACACCCATCCATACACATACATGCAATACACACAATACACACACACACAGACACACCCACACACACACGTTAATACAGATATTCAAAAGCGAATATATGCTGTTCGTTTTATTTTACTCACACACACGTACTGAAACTAGGCAATAACTATAACTACGCAAGAATAAATTTAAAATTAAAATAAGGTAAATAAAACAAAAACAAAAAATAAATAAAAATAAAAAATAAAAACAAATAAACAAACAAAATAAGAATAAGCATAAAACCTCGAAAGTTATCTAAACCCCACTTGTACATATATATATATATATTAATTTTCTATATAAATAAAATGAACTCATTTTTTCCGTCTGATTTTGACATTAATAGGATTAAAAATCAAGATATTTCATGCAAATATAATATGCACAAACGGCAGAACAGTATCTGAGGTGTGTTATAGGCTTATTATTTCTCAAATTCCTCGATAATCTTAGATTTCTATACTTTTTCTGCTGAGAAGTCACGGCCAAAATCGGTTAAGATCAATGGAAGTGGTAAAATATTTTCTCTCTAATAAATTCCTCCTCTCCCTGCCACCACTTAACACCGCTTGGGATCGTTCACAAGGAACAGTTGAGAAGAGAACACCGGTTTGGCTTCGTAGTTCTTTCATGTGAAGTTATTTAAAATCACTAAACAAAGCTGCAGTGCTCTGTGGCGTAGTGGTTAACGTGCTGGACAATTCACATTATATTTTCACGTTCGCGCCGACCTACCGTAGTCGTTTTTCTTTCCTAAACAATTGGAATGGACTTTTCTTGGTGGCCGAACTGTTAACGTTGCAGATGTTTTTTTTTTTCACACTTTATTTTCCTACTTTTACTCATGACTCCGGGTTTGATCCTTCCTACTTACCTACCATAACATTTTTTAAAACTCCCCCCCGTCCCGGAAACAAACACTCGGGCAACGCCGGGTACCGCCGCTAGTATATTAATATACTTATAAACGCCTAGACTTTGCTACACCCGCGCATATATACACACACACATACAGACATACATAGACATATAATGGTCATATACAGTTATAACATGTTTACATCTATACCTACATACGTAGTAATATCCATACGTGGAATCTCAAATCCAGACATCCATGTACACACTTGGGTAGCATACATCATGACTGTTATTATATCAAAAATAATATTTATCCCACTAATAATTCTAATAATAATAATTCTTATAATATTGATAATACTAATGACACGACCAATATCAATAATAATAATAATACTAAGGTTGTATAATTTGGAACCCCAAAACCCGTGGACCCCAACTGGATACACGTCCTCATAAATCAACATATAAATATATATATATATATATATATACATACACATACATATACATACACACACATATATATACACATACATACACACATACACTCACATACATATATACACAGTTACATATATATACACGTGCATACACACGTATACACATTTATATATAAGCACAAAATACATATATACACATATGCATACACACATACATATACACACATGCGCACCAGCATACACACAATACATACACATTTAGACCATCTGCAGGCACAGACAACATTCCCATCTACTCGTGTCTCCCCATCTCTACAGACGTATACAAGACACATACACATATAGATACGAACACAGACCACCGCCCACACCACATACACACACAAGCACAGGGACACACAGAAACCCGCTCACTCACAACGCAGAAAACACAGCAATACATGCACAAATGCAAAGACCTTTTTCAATAATAATAAGGTGCCTTTTTTTTACTTCAGTAGCGTGGTAACCCCTTCATATATAGAATTGCATGCAACTCCACTCCACACGGGTGTATATATACATATATAACATACATACAAACACATTCGGACACCCATACATTCTTGTAATCTCCATTGCTACAACAATCATATACGAGACAGCCTATTTTAATAGTTAAGAAATATACATGCATATACATACATATATACATACATACACATATACAAATATATACATATACATACACACAGATATATACATACACACACATATATATACAAAACATACATGCATACATAAATACACTTATACATACATATTTACACAAAATACAGACATATATATATATATATGTATGTATATATGTACCCTGCCATCAAATGATACATCTAAAATAGAAATAGACATGAACTCATTTACTACAAAGTTCTCTTTTTCTATCAAACTCCACACGCATAGTTATATTTAACGTCCTCACCCGTTTGTTACCTTTTCCTAAGTTGCAGGTTTTTACTACGTAAAAAAGGTATACTACGTAAAAATTTATAGTGAATTCAGCATGAAGTTCATAGGTCTATCTTCATATTAAGCAAGCACTCTTTCGGTCATTAGGCAGATATACATAAGATGTATAACGATACAATAATAATATATAATAACATATGACAGAGATTAGAGTATTTAGGTCATACAAACTGAGTATACAAGCTTATGTATTGTAGTACTTACCTTCATCTTTATTCATTCACCCTAATTTCTTTATTCCCTTTTCCTTCATTCACCTTTCATTCCTTACTTTCTTTCATCTAATTATTCATTTATCCTTTTTTTTAAATTAATTTTCCTACCCAGGTATATAAAGATCATATATCCATACATGCATAGACCCCAAAATACCCATATGCATACATTATTACAAGGTTCACCCAAAACAATCTATTACTCGTTTGGTTCAAATATATTTTCATACAGGTATTTATTAAGGTTAGTAATATTATAACAGCTTGATGAAGTAGAATATTAAGCGACTTATGCAATCCATACGAGTAGGATCATAGTTGCGACCTCACTTATCTTCCTTGGGGGGGTTATTTGATGGGGGTTAGTTGTACTCATAGTTGTTCTGGTCTACTTATTTAGAGTTCTTTAAGTGCGTGTATTGTGAAATGTTTGCAGGATATAGCAGTTTCTTGTTTAATATGTAATAATTTATCCCTGTCTTTAAACCTAGTTATCTCACGTTTTTCTGATAAGCATTATGGATATGGTGAGTTCAATGATTGGCAAGTATTGCCCCTTCTAATAATCTTCCATTTTATACTAGGTGTTTTATTTTCTCTAACTAATATCCAGTAATATAACGATAAGGAAGTGTCCTTTTCATATGTTTGATTACTCATCGAGCGTGTATGTCCATAGAATCTATTTTTGAAAGTCATTTGGGTACTCCCTATGTAGAATCTTTCGTCCCTTGGGTTCTCTACCGGGAATATCCTAGCTTGGTATACCACTGATGAGGTCATTTTTTATCGGGCATTCCTCAGGCTTTTTGCAGTTACATTTATTCACCGCCGTGCTTGCACTAGTATTTACACCTTCTCTATTAGTCATCCTTAAGATTCTTCCATTATGCTTTTTTATAATCCTTTCTAAGTTATCACTACAGCTATAACTTAATTTTAATGTATTTTTATTAAATATTTTATGTAATATATTATTTGGTGGAAAATGCACTTAGTAGACCAGAACAACTATGAGTACAACTAACCCCCATCAAATAACCCCCCCAAGGAAGATAAGTGAGGTCGCAACTATGATCCTACCCGTATGGATTGCATAAGTCGCTTAATATTCTACTTCATCAAGCTGTAATAATATTACTAACCTGAATACCTGTATGAAAATATATTTGAACCAAACTAGTAATAGATTGTTTTGGGTGAACCTTGTAATAATGTATGCATATGGGTATGTTTGGGTGTATGCATGTATGGATATATGATCTTTATATACCTGGGTAGGAAAATTAATTTAAAAAAAAGAAAAAAAAGGATAAATGAATAATTAGATGAAAGAAAGTAAGGAATGAAAGGTGAATGAAGGAAAAGGGAATAAAGAAATTAGGGTGAATGAATAAAGATGAAGGTAAGTACTACAATACATAAGCTTGTATACTCAGTTTGTATAACCTAAATACTCTAATCTCTGTCATATGTTATTATATATTATTATTGTATCGTTATACATCTTATGTATATCTGCCTAATGACCGAAAGAGTGCTTGCTTAATATGAAGATAGACCTATGAACTTCATGCTGAATTCACTATAAATTTTTACGTAGTATACCTTTTTTACGTAGTAAAAACCTGCAACTTAGGAAAAGGTAACAAACGGGTGAGGACGTTAAATATAACTATGCGTGTGGAGTTTGATAGAAAAAGAGAACTTTGTAGTAAATGAGTTCATGTCTATTTCTATTTTAGATGTATCATTTGATGGCAGGGTACATATATACATATATATATATATATATATGTCTGTATTTTGTGTAAATATGTATGTATAAGTGTATTTATGTATGCATGCATGTTTTGTATATATATATGTGTGTATGTATATATCTGTGTGTATGTATATGTATATGTATATATTTGTATATGTGTATGTATATATGTATGTATATGCATATATATTTCTGGACTATTAAAATAGGCTGTCTCGTATATGATTGTTGTAGCAATGTAGATTACAAGAATGTATGGGTGTCCGAATGTGTTTGTATGTATGTTATATATGTATATATACACCCGTGTGGAGTGGAGTTGCATGCAATTCTATATATGAAGGGGTTACCACGCTACTGAAGTAAAAAAAAAAAGGCACCTTATTATTATTGAAAAAGGTCTTTGCATTTGTGCATGTATTGCTGTGTTTTCTGCGTTGTGAGTGAGCGGGTTTCTGTGTGTCCCTGTGCTTGTGTGTGTATGTGGTGTGGGCGGTGGTCTGTGTTCGTATCTATATGTGTATGTGTCTTGTATACGTCTGTAGAGATGGGGAGACACGAGTAGATGGGGATGTTGTCCGTGCCTGCGGATGGTCTAAATGTGTATGTATTGTGTGTATGCTGGTGCGCATGTGTGTATATGTATGTGTGTATGCATATGTGTATATATGTATTTTGTGCTTATATATAAATGTGTATACGTGTGTATGTATGTGTATATATATGTAACTGTGTATATATGTATGTGTGTGTATGTGTGTATGTATGTGTGTATATATATATATATATGTGTGTATGTATGTATATGTATATATAGATATATATTTATAGGTTGATTTATGAGGACGTGTATCCAGTTGGGGTCCACGGGTTTTGGGGTTCCAAATCATACAACCTTAGTATTATTATTGTTAATATTGGTGGTGTCATTAGTATTATCAATATTATAAGAATTATTATTATTAGGATTATTAGTGGGATAAATATTATGTTTGATATAATAACAGTCATGATGTATGCTACCCAAGTGTGTACATGGATGTTTGGATTTGAGATTCCACGTATGGATATTACTACGTATGTAGGTATAGATGTAAACATGTCATAACTGTATATGACCATTATATGTCTATGTATGTCTGTATGTGTGTGTGTATATATGCGCGGGTGTAGCAAAGTCTAGGCGTTTATAAGTATATTAATATATTAATATATATATATATATATATATATATATATATATATATATATATATATGTACATGTGGGGTTTAGATAACTTTCGAGGTTTTGTGCTTATTCTTATTTTGTTTGTTTATTTGTTTTTATTTTTTATTTTTTTTTTTGTTTTGTTTTATTTACCTTATTTTAATTTTAAATTTATTAACCAAAAATTTGGAAAACCAAAAGAGTGGATGGATAAAAAGAAAGGGAAATGAAAAAAAAAGATGTTTATTATCTTCAAAGACCTCACTTGTCCTCTGACCGTTTTATGACTGCCACCCAGATTACATTCTAACTTGACAAACGAAATAGGAAAATGTATTTGGTTGAAATATCAGTTTTCGACGGTAATTCTTGGCCTGAAGACGTAATCTCCATTAATGTTTGTATAAATAAATTTAATATACCTGCTCTGTTCACTCATTGAGCACTCTTTGGTAGACATATGTTGTTTCATTGGATGTATTTCTAGGAAACTAAACTCTACTGGCTATATATATATATATATATATATATATATATATATATATATACATATATATATATATATATATATATGACAAACTTTACTTTCGCTGAAACGCCTAAAGAGGTATCTAGTTACTAGCTGACTGAAACATGCTCATGACTGTATGGCAACATATTACTGCTTATATAAAACAAATAAAGATTACGTATATATTTTTATATCGATATTTTCTTTGCCACTACAGTTTTAATAAAAATAACTGAACAATATCCACTCGTCACATTAAAGCACAAATGCGTGAATTGCGAAACTATGCGTATGTTTGATCTTCGTTAAACATGATTACATTGATTTCGAACAGAATGCTTCTCTCAAACACGTATTTCCATGGAGAAGAAATCGGAGAACACTTCAAAGCGTAATAAACATATCTTCTTAAAATATACGCATTATTTTCTAAACAATAGCTTCATGAAATTAACGTTCCGTACATGTTAACAATTACAAAGAAAAAATAACTTAATTAATTCATAAAATCATTACATCTTGCAGACAAATTACATTACGGATTTACTAAAATGTTATTATTTGTTGGGTGTACGAATGTTCACAACTATAATGAACAGATATGTACATGTTCCATACACAGAAAGTACAAAATTACAAATACTAAATCGAAACATTACTGAAGTTACTATCAACCATACAAATATAATTCTCGATATCGTATTTATTTATCTATTCAACGGAGAATTTATTATGAAAATCTTTCACATTTTTCCGTGAAAATCAATGCAATTCTTACTAAACTTACTTTGGTATATATTTTTTTAAATTCAAAGTATCAATAATTATAATTTATTTTATGACATACAGTAGAACAGAAAAGAAGTTTAAAAAAATTACAGTAACTAGATTGTGTAGTTCTTTTTTAAGCAATAATCAATACTGGTTTTGGGGTGATTTTACGCTGTTAGCTATTACAATTATCGGTAAAAATGAGAAAACTAGTCAAAAGCTAATAATTTACGAATATAAAATTATATTATCATTAAACCCCTGTAATAAAAAAAAACTAAGCCTCAGTAATTAAACGAAAAACCATATGTTATACTGATTTCTTACTCATTTATCGTACATGACACAATACTGATTCAATGCTATAATTTCTCTCTCTTAAATGTGCAAAGAACACATACGAGGTAGTATTATAAGACTTTCCGTCTCAGTTGTGGAACAAACTTTCAATGATTCACCTTTAAAACACTGTTACTTTATCAAACTAATATAACGGATCAACTTTTAATAATAATAATTACGCGAGTAAAATGGGATTTCCATAAATTTTATTTATTGCGGACTATTATCCTCATCTTTTCTTTGTTGTTTCAAAACGTGCTGAGACGACAACACATATGGAAGGCAGTAATTGCAGTGAATGCAGTCAGGAGATTCAGAGTTCCTATCCGTCGCGGTTACCACATGACGAAGGAAGGCCAGAGCAATAGTTGGGCGAAACTTCGTGAAACAAATAGTCCGCAATAAATAAAATTAATAAATAATACTCATCTCACTGAATTCCAATTGAAATAATATACAGGATTTTCATACTTGAGCTAATCACAATACATGCAAATACAAAAAGACGCATATTTTTCTATAAAGAGAAAACATCATTGCATTAAATTGACCAATTGTAATTTTCAAACATTTTACTTTTGCAATTGTGGATACACGATGCGCCTCAGTCCAGACAGATTTCTTCAGATTTAATAAAGTAACGGGCATTATTACAAAGATTATGATATCAATAAAAACACACGCCCTGAAACGTCTTTTTTTCATATATGCGTACACAAAATCTAGAAATCTACTTTTAACATTGTGGTCTACGCGGGTTGGATCATTTAAGAGAATCTCTTTAGTTTTCTCCATTACTGAGCAAGGCTGTAACACGTTCAATTAGCAGATAAAAATCCTCTATGGATATAACATATAGACGCATACAGAGATACACACAAAAATACATGAGTGTGCGCGTATTTATTTATCTTACAGAACAAATGAATCTCCTTCATTAAAATTATTAAATCGACGACGCGACAATGTGCGTGAGTGCCCACTTTTCAAATGTTTTCCAAAAGAACACATTAGATTTCCAAAAGAACACATTAGATTTCTAAAAAGAACACATTAGATTTCTAAAAAGAACACATTAGATTTCCAAAAGAACACATTAGATTTCTAAAAAGAACACATTGGATTTCTAAAAAGAACACATTAGATTTCCAAAAAGAACACATTGGATTTCCAAAAAGAACACATTAGATTTCCAAAAAGAACACATTAGATTTCTAAAAAGAACACATTAGATTTCCAAAAGAACACATTAGATTTCCAAAAAGAACACATTGGATTTCTAAAAAGAACACATTAGATTTCCAAAAAGAACACATTAGATTTCTAAAAAGAACACATTAGATTTCCAAAAGAACACATTAGATTTCTAAAAAGAACACATAAGATTTCCAAAAAGAACACATTAGATTTCCAAAAAGAACACATTAGATTTCCAAAAAGAACACATTAGATTTCCAAAAAGAACAACGTCTAAAAATACATCCTCGTTTTCATTTTCGACGCTTGTTTTATTCAGTTGCACTTTAATTCTCTTTTCGGTCTTTTACTTGAAGAAAATCAGGTTCCACGCATAGTAATTTATTTATATATGCTCTTTAGTTACACCGAGTGTCATAGATTAAAGTTCTGGTATAAATAAAAGGTGAAATATAATTGAATAAGAATATTTTCTCATACATAAGTTTATTTCTAAGCAAATAGTAATTTCAAATTTCCAGATAATCACGATTTTCAAGGTATTTTCGAATCTGAAGGTATAATTTGGTCTCTATACTTATATTACTCCCTTTTAATATTT
Organism: Euprymna scolopes; assembly: GCF_053919585.1. Classification (NCBI taxonomy): domain Eukaryota; kingdom Metazoa; phylum Mollusca; class Cephalopoda; order Sepiida; family Sepiolidae; genus Euprymna; species Euprymna scolopes. The sequence continues at coordinate 41,154,347 of NC_136522.1, forward strand.
CATAAAAGGGGCAAAACTGTAGTTTTGGATTAAAATAGATATATATTTTCTATTAGTAATTGCTTATTAACATTAATATTGAATAACTGTATTATTTGTATGCTATTTAATTCATATATATGAGCTTGTGATGTCTATAGACGCGCGTATATGTGTCTGTACACAGCACAAGTTGGAGACAGACAGTCACTATTTTTATTAATACTATTAGACACATTAAAATATAGTTAAATTAACATAGAGTGAAGGATGATGAGAACAATACGTAGCTAAACATGGCTGACTTATTCTGCTAAATGTAAATTATGGCTAAGTAGAAAAATTAAAGCAGATTGCTTTCAAACACAATTGAACCCAAGGAATAGGGTATATTTTCACACATATTTGGTGTAATTAAAATATATAGAAAATAGGTTTAGAGAAATAAACGTTAATTAACTCAAATTTTGTATAATAATAAATACACAGTAGAGGCAAAGTCATAGTGGAAGCCGAAAGAAAATAATGGAAGAGACGGAGTTTATCGCAGTATCGTGTCAATTGCTGGAGTACTGAAGAAAACTATTAAAAATATAAACAAAATTGTTGTTGTGTAAGGGCTAAGCTTACACGTTCCGATAGAATCTATTCACCATTCTCAACAGGTTTTAGAAATGTTGACTAGTAAAAGCGAAACAGATTTACTTTAAAACAACAAATGGCGAAGAATAATTGCCTCCCTATGGAGGCAATTATTTGTTTAAAAAAGGTGCAAAAAATATTTTTAAAAACGTAAAAATTATATAAAATCAACTTCGCTTGATTCAACAATGAGAAGCGTAATCGATCAGGTGCCACGATTTAATTGAGGAGACGGGGAGGCAAACAAGTATTAATATTTAAGGGCTTATAAAAAAGCGAGCAAATTGAAACTACAAACGGACGAAAACAACTTACATATATTCAGGGTGAAACAGGTCAGAATAAGTGGTTTTAAAACAGCTATTTTACTCAGTTTTCCAAGAAATAATGTTTGTTCGACAAGTGCCATTTGTGTTATTTCTTTTTTTTTTTAGTTTTTAGTGATCATGGGCCTTTACACGATAGAGTATCACGATTTCCGCCACAGTAGCTTTATTAAGAATAACAAATCTTTGAAAGCAGTGTAATATGAGGTTTGTTGTCGCATTAACCTAGCGACATCAGGTGGTTCACACTGTTAACAGAATCTTAATTTAGGTGCATGCACTTTGTACCTTAGGTAAACCAATTGATAGCAGATGGATGCTGATCATTAGATCTTTTGGCACATGAAATATAAACTTGTCAGGAATATATGATTTAGTATAGCAAAGAAATCAGATCTGATACTGAACTTGACGTCAAGAATCAGTGGAAAAATCGTAAATGGTATATCATATAAAAGTCGTAAATGGTATATCATATAAAAGTCGTAAATGGTATATCATATAAAAATCGTAAATGGTATATCATATAAAAGTCGTAAATGGTATATCATATAAAAATCGTAAATGGTATATCATATAAAAATCGTAAATGGTATATCATATAAAAATCGTAAATGGTATATGATATAAAAATCGTAAATGGTATATCATATAAAAATCGTAAATGGTATATCATATAAAAATCGTAAATGGTATATGATATAAAAATCGTAAATGGTATATCATATAAAAATCGTAAATGGTATATCATATAAAAATCGTAAATGGTATATCATATAAAAATCGTAAATGGTATATCATATAAAAATCGTAAATGATATATCATATAAAAATCGTAAATGGTATATCATATAAAAATTGTAAATGGTATATCATATAAAAGTCGTAAATGGTATATCATATAAAAGTCGTAAATGGTATATCATATAAAAATCGTAAATGGTATATCATATAAAAAGTCGTAAATGGTATATCATATAAAAATCGTAAATGGTATATCATATAAAAGTGCCGCTGATTGAATAAGCAATAAAATTAGAGTTTCTGTAATGAAGCCACATGCCGTGCGGAGAAACTTCATGCTTAGGTCATGAATGTCGAAAGTGTTTTATGGTCGTTCTATTACACGAAAGCAATTTTTTGTGAGTGTCACACCAGCAATTCAAAGAAGGTTTAACCTTCATCAGAACTTAGGAACCCGGTTTAAAATCCGTGTTGTTATCTCACCGAAAGGGTCGAGCAAAATGATCTGCGGACAATACTTGGACTGAAACGGTATCGCTTAAACAATCACATCTGTAACAAAAGATGACTATATTAAATCTATCGCCAATGTCGCGAGTCACGTCCGTATTGGATTGTTATAAAGCCATCAAAAATCATACAAACGTCTCAATTAACAATGTTATTTTAATACATATTAAATAATACATATAAATCTATATCGACTGCGTATATATAAATCGTTCACATGACAACATTCTTATGTAAAGAATAAGTAGGTTTAATGACAATTCTTTAAGATCATGGCATGCTGGCCTAATAGTTATCGTACATAACTCACTGGATTTAGGTTTTGGGTTCGATCTCAGCCTGCGTATTTGTTTTTCACTTACAAGCAGTGAAATGTTTAGATAAAACCTAATACATACACATTTCTCAGTTTCTTTCCATTTTTTTATTTCATTATCTTAAAGGAATTTAATGTAAGGTTTGATATAGGGGGGCGCCGTGTACATCTTCTTATATATATATATATATATATATATATATATATATATATATATATATATATATATATATATGTAAACGCGTGATCTGAAATGGCATGTTTGTACTTTTTTCTGCGCATGCTTACAGTTGTTCAAGTGTTTCAATATTATGTTTATCTCGATAGAGACATCGACAAATAACGCGGCAGGAACTCTAAATGTCTTCGTTTCGATTTTAGATGATGGCACCAAGTCATTTTATTTTTTCCATGTATTTTCTTGGAAATGCGAATATCTGCATGATTATAAATATATTTAAACGTATTTTACGGCAAGCAGAATCCAAATATTTACCAGCTTGGAAAATAAAACATTTACAAATTTTCTTAGTCTTTTTTAACGATGAATATTTTTTATAACCATAAATATTTACTATAACTTAGTCTTTTATAACGATTAATATGTCTTATAACGATAAATATTTTTTCCGGAAATCCCTCACGAACGAAGACAAATTTCAATGAAAAAAATCATACTTTTCATGACAGGGGAAAATTTCAGTTTTGATAGAAAAGCTTACTTGGGCTAATGTCAGCTTCGTACTTGTCTTTTCTTTTTTCTTCTATTTTTCCAAGTAATACGTAAATATTTCTCGTGATTCTGAAATTGAAAACATTTATAGTCCGCCTAACTTTAATAATGTTATTTTTCATTAAATTAAATTATTACTCCTGTTCCCTATAAATAATTTTACTTTTCTTTTACTTTAAATAACTTCTCTTCTTTTCTATAAATAATTTCTCATTTTCTTTTTTGTAAAGAAATGAGGCACATGCATTCCTATATATGTTTTCTTTTTTATTGATCGATTAGATAAACTTAGATAATTTCAAACCAGTTTTCGAATGCGTGTGATGTGCTTTTTTAAAGAAAGTTTCTCTTACACATTTACTGAATTCAAAAATGTATATTTTATTTCCAAATCCTCGTCGCCAATTTGTAATATCGTTACATGCGTTAGATCAATATAACATAAAACATCTTACAGCAGGGAGTCCAACCTTCACGTTTGGTACGTAGCAGCTCATGAAGAAAGAACAGGACACTTACGAACAAACAAGGAAACATTTCACTGTTAAATAACGATATACCTTTATTAAGAAGACACGCGCACACACGTAACTACAATTCAAAGATAATAGACGAAGGTTAGAAGTCCAAATAAATGGATGAACGGGAATGATGTTTATCTATCCATTTTCAAAGTCACTCTGTTTTTCCTCCACTGCCCACTTCCGGTCGTTCATCTCGCGAGGGGTCGCGAGAAATTAAAGTTTAGGGTTACGGACAAAGGGAGGCGACTTTGCCCAAAGAAGCAAAGAGTTTTGCGTTATAAATTTGTTTGATCCCAACAGAGGGAAAGACAGAGATAGAAAGATGGGGGAGTCTGTGTGCGCTTGCTTGCGTGAGTGTTGTGATATGCTTGATTTGATTTATGTGCGTGGGTATATACATATAGGTGCATTTTTACGCGTGTTGGCTTATGTGTTCTTCTTTAATTGTCTCTCTACAAGGGCCTAGTAAGGCACAAGGACAGCTACTAATATAAACATATATATAAATAACGTAGAAAATAAGTATTAAGAAAAATAAAAATAAAATATAATATATATATATATATATACACACACTTACACACATAATGATGATTCATTTTGCCTATCTTAATTATTCAATAGGCAATGATGATACATTTTTCCTAATCAAACAGAGGCAAACAATTTCTTCACATTACTCAACAAAATGCATCCCGTATTAAAGTATACTTGTGAGGGTGAAAGCAATTCTAATTTAGCCTTCCTTGATGTATTGATAACGAAAACTCCATTAAATTATCTGACATCAATTTACCGTAAACCACCGTTTGGTGGAATTCATTTGCTTTGGACCATAACACATCGTGCCCTCGTGATTTGTTCACAATCTCAATTGGATGAAGAACTAAAAATGATTACTAATACTTTGTCCAATAATGGGCACTCTCTTGTCATCTCCGTCATAAAAAAGAAAAAAAATAATAATAAAATATAAGATGGCGACCAAATGTCCAATTTACATCTGTTTACCTTGGTTACGTATATAGTAAGTGAAAATTCGTCAAACAGATTAGCTCAGATGTGGAACATTGCTATTTGCCTCCGATGTACGTGTGGCGTTTTCGACAAAACCATTATTGCCATCATCTCAAAAGGATCTTCTGCCCCATCCATTATATGAATAATGTTACTAATCAATTTAAATGTAGTTGTAGTGCCAACTACGTGGACAGAACAACCCTAATTTTTGATGGGCGCGTCCAACAACACGTTCCTAGTAAAATCTGGAATGGAATCTACCAACCGACGGACATTTTGAGCAATACGTATGGTTCCGCTATAACGGACCATTTGCTTAAAACCCGCGATGTGCAATGAATTTCAGCAGTGACTCATTTTCTATCCTGAGTCACGCTTACTTGTTATTTAATTTGAAAGTCTTGGAGACTATTCACGTCCGGTTAAGGAGACCTTCACTCTGTAAGCAGAAGGATTGTCTTTTAGGTTTGGCGTTTTCTCCCCATATCATAACGAAATATTTATTTTAGTCGGTCGTCTCATCCCCCCAATAATTTTATTTTATTTTAGTCGCTCTCCACGTTTAAATTCGTTTCCCTAATAAAAAAAAAGAAAACCCTCAATTTGGCTTTTGAAAAGTGAGGGCGAAACATGGTGGGCCGACTTTACCACATTATCTATTTTTTTAACCTTCATTAAATATTTTCCCTCCGTCCTTCATAGATACAAAAATAAACTCAGTCTTTCCTTTTCATAGCTATAATATATATATGTACATTCACCCACACATATGCATACACATATGCACACACACATGCATACACATAAATACACACGCATGCACACATACATATACATATATATACATACACACACAGACATATATATATATATATATATATATATATATATATATATATATATATATATATATATATATATGTTCTGGTGACAAAAATGGCACAGACATATGCCACCCTTACACTTGTCTACATAGAAGGGACTATATATGAAAATATAAAACAAACACTCGATTACAACATTAAAACACTATTTATAGAATTTTGGAAAATTTTGGTCGATGACCGCTTCATCTTTTGGAAACCAACATGGGGGTCATCGTAAATTTACACACCATACTTCAAAACCTACACGCCAAAATTAAATTCCCCCTAGAAGAAGGCTCTACAGAATTACTTTTCCTAGATATACTAGGACAGTTAAAAAAAAATTACATTATCATAGATATTTACAAAAGACCTACAGACACCCAACAATATCTACACTTAAAAGGCTATCACCACAAAAGCTGCATAAAATCCATATCTTACACCTTAGCACGTAGAAGCTGCCCCATAGTCAGAAACAAACACTTCCGAACAATTCGACTTAAAGAATTACAAAGGAATCTAAGAATAAGAAAATACCAACCACAACTTTTAGACAAAGGTATCCAACTGGCGAAAATATACCAGTAGAACAATTGAGATTCCCCAAAAAACGAAACAAAGAACAAATCCTAGCATAGGTTTCCACACATAACACAAACAACCCAGAACTTTTCACATAGATAGCGAAATACCTCGTTCTACTTAACCAAAATAGCAAACTAAACAAAAAATTAAAAAAATAATAAAATGCAAACGCAACCCAAAAACCTTAAACAAATTATTACACATTCAAACTCAATCAACACACCACGTAAGGGGTCAAAAATGCAACAAACAACGATGTGGGGTTTGTGACATGATATAAGAGAGAAACACATACACATTCATAAATCCTACACAAACATTACAAATAAAAATAACCGAGACTACACTTCCCAAAACGTGGTCTATGCAAAAAAAAAGAGCAACATGCGAGAAATCCTACACAGTCGCCACTAAAACCCTCAATAATAGAGTAGCCTTGCATCGATCCAGCATTAAAATTGCAGAAAATAGACCCCTGCGTGTTTCACAGCACATATATACATGAAGTGGAGGCAGATTTAGGATTAATCACATTTTTAAAACCGACAACTACTTTTACTTACTAACGCAGGAAAAAAATTCAGAGCAAAATTCATTCCCGCATTAAATAAATTCAAATAATAACACACATAAAAAAGTAAAACACAACTTACACTTACATGCACGCATCATACACGAATAAAGACAAGCACGATAAATCACACACACGCACTCACGCATAGAATACCGATTTCTCAAACTTAACGAATAACTATAAACAAAATACACTATTCTGCATTAAACGAAAGAAAATCTCTGTAGACTAAGACAATATATATATATTTATATATATATATACATATATATATATGCATACATGTATATATGTGTGTGTATACATATATTTTTCCTTATTTTTATTTATTATTTATAGTCTATTTTATTTATTTATATATGTGTGTGTGTTTAGAAAATATCTCTAGACTAAGATAATTTTAATCAATATCTAGATATATGTGCGTATGTGTATGTATACATGTATATATATATATGTATGTTCACATGCCCGTAAGTGTGTATATGGGTGTATGTGTGCATGTGTATGTGTATATATATGTTATCATTTTTAGTTATATTTATTACTGATTTACTATTCATATATATATATATATATATACATATATATATATATATATATATATGACTGCATTGAGGGATGACCTTGTGCCTAACTATGCCCTCGTAGGGGGACAATTAAATCGGAACACAGAAGCAACACAACGCTGCACATCCACATACATGCGCCTAAGCACACGAATATAATTACACATATCAAAACACTCAAGCACACATGCCAAATCCACACATGCACGCACGTGCACACATGTACACGCACCCTCCCTATCTTTTTATCTTTTTCTCTGTCTCTCTCTTTTCCTCTTACACATACACATACACACATACACGCGCACATGTGAAAAGAAGAAATCACAAGTTTTAACCTATAAACATACCTACACGCAGAACAAACCCACTTACCCTTACACATGCGCATGCACGCACTGACACACGCATCAAAAGAAATCATAAAGTAAATAAACATAAACATCTCTTACTCACACCTTCACTAACCTCACAAAATTGACTTACCACTAACCTCACAAAATTGACTTACCACTAACCTCACAAAATTGACTTACCACTAACCTCACAAAATTGACTTACCACTAACCTCACAAAATTGACTTACCACTAACCTCATAATATTAACCTTTAAACAGTCTCATTTGAGACATCTAGTCTCACCTTCAAACACATCTTACAAAAGCACACTCATGCGATGCCAAACGAACTATATGGATATCCTTATAATGATGATTCTCTTTCCAAAATTGGCGATTTTTTTCGTCAATCACCTCGAAGTATATATTGGCGTGAAAAATAACGGTGCTTTGTTTCCGAATTTTTTGTCAGAAAAAAACCCCTGCCAGTTATCGCTTAATAACGTGTTTAATTAATGCAACATAAATACATCTAAACTAAGAACTATGCGTATTGTTTGGATTTTTTAGGCTACTGTTTTCATATTGATTGTTATTTTTACGTTTCGGTACAGACTTATCTTTTTGAACTCGGGAATCTTTCTGTCGAACTCGGGAATTCATCAGGAATTTTGGAACAAACCCTTTATTTAATTCACAGGGGTAGCACGCTTTCATCCAGCCAGAATTTTTAGTGATGAGATGGTGATGCTGATGCTGATGGTGTTGAGATGATGATGATAAGATGATGATAAGATGGTGATGAGAATACTTGAAAAAATTTATTTGAAAAATGAGATTTATCTGAAAGTTTAAAGTCTAATCGTCGGCGTTGGTGATGGCAAATACAATTGCGAATTACGTAGGATCTCTAGCCATAGTTGACAAAACAAGAACATGCAACCAGCGTGAATTAAAATAAATTTAATTCAAATAAAGGGTTCCGTTTGAAATCTCGGATAGATTTCCTAGTTACGCATGAATATTGAAGAGTTCAACATCTAAAAATAGTCGGAAGTTACATCGATCAAAACGTTGCGAAAATAACACTCATGACGAGAACGGTAGTCAGAATAATTCAAATGATGCGAATTATCAATCCGCATCTCAACAATTCAGAAACATAAGTATTCTATATACTATAATCTATGGAGAACTATTAACATTTTTCATGTGTGTGTGTGTGTGTGTGTGTGTGTGTGTGTGCGTGCGTGTGTAACATTAATTGCTTACCATAACAAAAAAAATCAACTATGTTTTTCCAAAATATAATATTCCTTTATAGAAATACTATAATGTATAAAGGCGCCTATCTTATCACTGTACTTCAGTTTCACGTTAAATTCGTTTATAAGAAACATATTCTTACACGTATGTATACCTTCAACATCAAGCTTGTTGGTATTTGGCGTTTGTGTTCTCGCCTGGGTAAAAAATTTATTTTACACATTTTGCAATAAATTCAAAATATGTTACAGATTGTTTAATTTTACTTTTAATTTATTTTATATTTTTAAACTACGACATTTACAGACGTTAGAACTTTAATCGACACCGATAATCTCTCTAGTAGAATACATAGGTAGAATACTGATATTAAAACGTATATCTTGGATAAAAAAGCGAAAAATCATGATATAAAATCGAACCTAGAAATAACGGGGTAAGACATTAAGATATAGTCATATGAAGCCATTTCATTGTTGCTGTACTATTAGTAGATTGGGCTATTGATCAGGAGAGAAACGTGACTTTTGTGCTAATCTGAAAAAAAGGTTATTCTTTGTAACGTAAAGAATATTTTATTCTCCTCAATGTAAAAAAAGATTTATTAACATTACAATGAACTAAAGTCGTTCTTTTTTATGCCAGAAACGTGAAATTTCTCGTGAACATAAAAAATAACACATTACTTTGAAAACGTAGATAACCTTGTATATAATCCTCAAGTGTATTTAATTAATGTAGGCTAAGTATTTTTATAGTCAACAAAGTTTATTTTTTCTTATCATCATCAACATGTGTCAAAACAACTTGTGAAAAAACCCGACTTTTTCACTCGTGAAAAACTAACGTCTTTTTTTTCTAATCAACGTTTGTAAATACTATTTGTCTTCGGAAACAATAAGCGTTTCTATCAAAAAATGTAAGATAATGAAATCTTATTATCATCAAAAGAAGCAAACATTGTTTATTTTGCATGATCGTAAATATATTTTTTCCTCAACGTAAAAAAATGAAATTCCCTTGTTAACGTTAAGAAATAACAGTTTTTTCAACTAAAGTAATTTACATTTATTTTCAATGTAAATAAAGTAATGTATATTCTCGTCAACGTAAGCAATTATTATTTTTCTCACATAACAAAAACATATGACTATTATACTACAGCACAAAAAACAACAACGATTACTGTAAAAATCAAAGTGCTACTACAGACATAATAAAAACGCGTTTAAAAGAATTACTGAAATACAACAACAACAACAACAACAACAACAACAATAATATTAATAATAATGCTGATCAAATATTAACAAATTGTTGGTATAAGAAAAAAATTCTACAGCAATAAAACAATAAAAATAAAATAAATTATAATAGTAATACAATATCACTAATAATAATAATGACGATAATAATAATAATAATAATAATAATAATAATAATAATAATAATAATAATAATAATAATAATAAAAGTAATAACATTAAAAATAATAACAATAATATGATTTTGACAGTGATGATAGCAACGTTGGCGACAAGGCTGACAATAAACATAGGGAGATTGACATTTATGGACGGTAGAATCTGCCATATTTGCACAAAACATACATACGCTTTGTGGCAGCAGTGAAACAAAAAAGACATTAGGTCTTCTTTTGGGAGTCACAACTTTTTCCAACTTCACCAACCGATTAACCACAACAGCCTACCTTCCCCGACTTCTTTCCAACTGGGAAACAACGTCCTGCATTACCATTCGAGAAATGTAGCAGACATATGTAGGTGGCGCCACTATACGTTACATAATAAGTCGCACAGGAATACGTTACATATGAACAATAATCCATAAAAACGAGAGTGGGAACAATATCGGCTGTTGTACGCATAACATTTTTCTACCCAACGGCAGAAATTATCGTCTATCTTATTTCACAAAAATAGAAATTACAAATTGGATTGAATTTTAAATAATCATATCGCGTGTGCAGTTTGTTTCTACCCATAATCACAATAAGATTGCAACAAAATCAAATCAAACAGCCAAATAATTCAAAAGTAATGTTCTCGTCGTCCATTGATGCTTTGGTCATTTACGTGTCCGACTCCTTCTATGTATTTCCCAAACACTCGACTATAAGTCCTAGTACTAAGAAATAGTATAAGAAGGACGTTAATTTCAATATGTACAGATGCTCTCACTCAATTTGGATTCCTGGACGCAGCTTTCTGTTGTTCTTAAATCGCACGTCAACTTATCGAACGATACGTTCATCTCGTCAACGTCAGAAAATAACGTTTATTTCCGTTATCATACACATAACGCATTATAACCATAGGAAAATTTCCTTTGTTATTATTTACGTAAACACATATAGTTCTCTTGCTTTACCTGCATTAACGGTAATCTGGCGATCATTTGATCCGCGATTAAGTATCCGGTGGGATTTCTTATTAGACCAGCAATGAGGTTAAAGAGGTGAAATCTGTTATCATTTCAAGTCAACTCCATTAATTGGGAGATCGTCCGCGCCCTTCGGATGTATAACAAACACACACACACACACATATATATATATATATGTGTGTGCGTGTGTGTATGTATGTGTGTGTGTGCGCGCGTGTGTCTGTGTGTCTGTGTTTGTATATAAATATATATACATATGTATATTCATATATATATATCTATATACATATATATATGTGTGTTTTATATATACATATATATATATATGAAGATATATATAGGTACATATACATGTGTATATATACATATATAGATACATATATGCACATATATACATATATACGCACATATACATGTGTAGATATAGATACATATATACACACATATATGTACATATATATACATATATATGCATATATATACATATATATGCATATATATGCATATATATTTACATATATATATGCATATATACATACATATATACAAACATATATATGCATACATATATACAAACATATATATACATATATATACATACATATATATACACACATAGATACATGCATATATATACATATATATACATGCATATATACACACATATATATATATACATGCATATATGCACATACATACATATATATACATATATATATATATATATATATATAGTGTGTGTGTATGTTTGTACAGGATGTTTGGAAAATTGATGGCACATCATGTTCGACGTAAATAATAAAACAGGTTCTGATAAAGCATAGATTTGGCAACGCTTACATTCCGGGTTAAAGATATAAATCCCAAGCATGGAAATCAAGGATAGTATGGAAGCCATTCACCTGGACAGCGCTTTCATAACAGGAAGCTGTCTGTTTTATACCTGGGAGATATACCAATGATGTGGAAGGCATAATATATTCAATGTAGTCGTTGATGAAATCAGGATTTATGATTTTTAAGAAACGATGCTTTGCCTTATTCAGCGATACTTTTGGAAGTGCATAGTGCCAAACTAATGTATGTATTAACAATTAATAATAAACGAATTACATGTATGCGTTCTCCCTATTTGCATACGTGTCATCTTTCATGCTTGAAACCAATATAACAACATGAAAAATGATGCGATACAGCGATACAAAGGTCCTCTTTCCGGATTTTTTTTTTTTTTACACAGGAATCACCATTTATTAAGGCCCGGAGACCCATCGAGGATTATTCATGTTATTCAGTATTTGATTTAATGGCCGAATATTTTGGTACCAATGTCTATGCGAAATGTATGATTATCTACAATGAGATTAATTATATATATATATATATATATATATATATATATATATAATATGATAAGATATGCGGACAAGGCCAGGTACATATGTTATTACATATGGAAAGAAGGAGATGGAAGGAGGATGGGAAGAAGGTAATTCGGTTAGTGCTATAATTTTTTTATGAACATTATTTCGTGCTTTGGACAAAACACTGATGAACGGAAATACATTTAAGGGAAGAGAAAACATAGAAAAGCAAATATCGACGTGAAAAGCAATTGACACTGTGATCAACTTGGATAAATAGATACACATGAAGAATTACAAATTAAATTATTGAATTTTTTGTTTGTTTTTTATGTGTGTAGTTAGCGAGACGCACGCCCGATGGAGGGCATGCATGATTCCACATGACGCTGCAATAACGGCCACCGGAAGGTCACATTTCGTTTTGATAGAATATAACTCTCGGCGGTAAAACGTTTCATTAATAAAATTATTCCTTTTTTAAAAAACTTTTTCAGCCGTAATTTTTTTTTAAACAAAATTGTCAGTTTTTATTTTCTAGCAATCAAGAAAACGTAAAAGATGTTATTTTAGTAACACATGACCTAACAGTTTTTTTCAATTGAATCGTACACGCATTACATTCATATGGTTTCATATTCATATAAAGCTATATATATATATATATATATATATATATATATATGTATGTATATATATATATATATAGATGTACCTTTAATTGCTTATTTTGAACTATTTTTAACGCTATAACTTGACCACAAAATTTCAAAATCTCTCAAATGTTAAAAAATGAGTTGCTACTATTAATCTCATTATGTAAATTGTCTATATTGTTATGCATATATTTCATCTTTTATATACTTATTAAAATCATTAGATTATTTAATGCTAACTTATATATGTATATATATATATGTGTGTGGGTGTGTGTGGAATTATTATTTTAATTACTTTTTGTCGTGTTTTCATGTAAACACAGTGTGGAAATGTCATTCTTCCAATCAACAGACATTAGATAAACAGTCATACAGAAACCCTTCAATTTACAAAATTTAATATGAATTAGTATTTGATTTCTTCCGAATTTTATAGACACTTATTTTTTATCAAAAAAATCGAAGTCGCATGTCCGTTATTTCAATATTTACTGCTACCATGAAACACGAAAAATGAAAGCGACACGAAGGTTGAAACTGCAAATAATAGAAACTTGCTTAGAATTACGTTGTACGTTCGACAATAGATGATTGGTCTACCCGTAATAGTAGATTTCTTTGTTAAGGTGTGTCGGGTTTGAGTCCTTCAAACAATTTTAATTTAAGCTTAAAAACGACGAGAGATTTGAAAATTATAAATAACCGATAAATATAGAGTGCATGTTTAGTTCAACAATTTGTCTATTTAAATGTTTACGAGTTTTGCATAAATAATTGGAAGTACTTTTTCCTTTTATTCGCAAGAAGATGCGAGACAAGGTCAGATGGCAATGAAAGACAAATAAAGACGCCTAAAGAAGTGGTATTCTGGCCTTTTAAAATTCCCTGAGCAGTCCCGTCGACAGTATTCCATAGAAACATCCCAGACCTTTCATTTTGTTATTTGAAACCTTTATTTAAATTATATCGTATCAATATTTACATAAGGTCATTTCCACATTATAACTTAATATTATCGCATCAATCAATCAATAGAGTCATTAAAAACATTTTAAGGTTGTATTGTATCAATCTTTATCAATATATATATATATATATATATATTTATAAATATATATATATACACATAAATACAGATATAATATGTATATATAAATACATATAAAATATACATATAAATATATATAAATATGTATATATATTTATTACATATATTATATATATGTAATAAATATATATACATATTTATATATATAATATATATATAATATATATAATAATATATTTATATTTATATAAAAATATGTATATAACGACTGATATTTTACTTATATCGTATCAATCTTTCAATAATGTACTTTTAGATTTTTTATGATAATTTCGTAATGATCTATTAATAGCGTGATTTAAAGACGAGCCCTTTTGAGATTTTATTTTAATTATATCGTATCAATTATTGAATAGTGTTACTTAAAGATTTTATTTTATTTGTATCGCGTGACTCTAAAAATTGTGCAATATCTAGGTCGTATTTTACGTATATACTATCAAACAGTGTCATTTCAAGATTTTATTTTTATTATATTATATCAATGTTTGACTAGTGTCATTTCAAGACTTTATTTTTATTATATTATTTACAGATTTTATTTTTATTATATTATATCAACCTTTGACTATTTTCATTTCAAGATTTTATTTTTATTATATTATTTCAAGATTTTATTTTTATTATATTATATCAATCTTTGACTAGTGTCATTTGAAGATTTTATTTTTATCATATTATATCAATCTTTGACTAGTGTCATTTGAAGATTTTATTTTTATTATATTATTTCAAGATTTTATTTTTATTATATTATATCAATCTTTGACTAGTGTCATTTCAAGATTTTATTTTTATCATATTATATCAATCTTTGACTAGTGTCATTTGAAGATTTTATTTTTATTATATTATTTCAAGATTTTATTTTTATTATATTATATCACTCTTTGACTAGTGTCATTTCAAGATTTTATTTTTATTATATTATATCAATCTTTGACTAGTGTCATTTGAAGATTTTATTTTTATTATATTATTTCAAGATTTTATTTTTATTATATTATATCAGTCTTTGACTAGTGTCATTTAAAGATTTAATTTTTATTATATTATTTCAAGATTTTATTTTTATTGCATTATATCAATATTTGACTAGTGTCATTTCAGGATTTTATTTTTTATTATAATATATCAATCTTTTACTAGTGTCATTTAAAGATTTTTTTTTTATTATATTATATCAATCTTTGACTAGTGTCATTTCAAGATTTTATTTTTATTATATTATATCAATCTTTGACTAGTGTCATTTAAAGATTTTATTTTTATTATATTATTTCAAGATTTTATTTTTATTGCATTATATCAATATTTGACTAGTGTCATTTCAGGATTTTATTTTTTATTATAATATATCAATCTTTTACTAGTGTCATTTAAAGATTTTTTTTTTATTATATTATATCAATCTTTGACTAGTGTCATTTCAAGATTTTATTTTTATTATATTATATCAATGTTTGACTAGTGTCATATCAAGATTTATTTTTATTATATTATCTCACTCTTTTACTTGTGTCATATCTAGATTTTATTTTTATTATATTATATCAATCTTTGACTAGTGTTATTCCCAGATTAAATTTTTATTATATTATTTCAAGATTTTATTTTTATTATATTATATCAGTCTTGGACTAGTGTCATTTAAAGATTTTAATTTTATTATATCAAGATTTTATTTTTATTATATCAAGATTTTATTTTTATTCTATTATAAAAACCTTTGACTAGTGTCATTTCAAGATTTAATTTTTATTATATTATATCAATCTTTGAGTAGTGACATTTAAAGATTTTATTTTTATTATATTATATCAATCTTTGAGTAGTGACATTTAAAGATTTTATTTTTATTATATCAAGATTTTATTTTTATTATATCAAGATTTTATTTTTATTCTATTATAAAAACCTTTGACTAGTGTCATTTCAAGATTTAATTTTTATTATATTATATCAATCTTTGAGTAGTGACATTTAAAGATTTTATTTTTATTATATTATATCAATCTTTGAGTAGTGACATTTAAAGATTTTAATTTTATTATATCAAGATTTTATTTTTATTATATCAAGATTTTATTTTTATTCTATTATAAAAACCTTTGACTAGTGTCATTTCAAGATTTAATTTTTATTATATTATATCAATCTTTGAGTAGTGACATTTAAAGATTTTATTTTTATTATATTATATCAATCTTTGAGTAGTGACATTTAAAGATTTTATTTTTATTATATTATATCAATCTTTGAGTAGTGACATTTAAAGATTTTATTTTTATTATATTATTTCAATCTTTGACTAGTGTCATTTCAAGATTTTGTTTTTATTATATTATATCAATCTTTGACTAGTGTCATTTCAAGATTTTATTTTTATTATATTATATCAGTCTTTGACTAGTGTCATTTAAAGATTTAATCTTTATTATATTATTTCAAGATTTTATTTTTATTGCATTATATCAATCTTTGACTAGTGTCATTTCAGGATTTTATTTTTTATTATATTATCTCACTCTTTTACTTGTGTCATATCTAGATTTTATTTTTATTATATTATATCAATTTTTGACTAGTGTTATTCCCAGATTAAATTTTTATTATATTATTTCAAGATTTTATTTTTATTATATTATATCAATCTTTGACTAGTGTCATATAAAGATTTATTTTTATTATATTATCTCACTCTTTTACTTGTGTCATATCTAGATTTTATTTTATTATATTATATCAATTTTTGACTAGTGTTATTCCCAGATTAAATTTTTATTATATTATTTCAAGATTTTATTTTTATTATATTATATCAGTCTTGGACTAGTGTCATTTAAAGATTTTAATTTTATTATATCAAGATTTTATTTTTATTATATCAAGATTTTATTTTTATTCTATTATAAAAACCTTTGACTAGTGTCATTTCAAGATTTAATTTTTATTATATTATATCAATCTTTGAGTAGTGACATTTAAAGATTTTATTTTTATTATATTATATCAATCTTTGAGTAGTGACATTTAAAGATTTTATTGTTATTATATTATATCAATCTTTGAGTAGTGACATTTAAAGATATTGTTTTTATTATATTATATAAATGTTTGACTAGTGTCATATCAAGATTTTATTTTTATTATATTATATCACTCTTTTACTTGTGTCATATCTAGATTGTATTTTTATAATATTATATCAATCTTTGACTAGTGTCATTTAAAGATTTTATTTTTATTATATTATATCAATGTTTGACTAGTGTCATATCAAGATTTATTTTTATTATATTATCTCACTCTTTTACTTGTGTCATATCTAGATTGTATTTTTATTATATTATATCAATCTTTTACTAGTGTTATTCCCAGATTAAATTTTTATTATATTATTTCAAGATTTTATTTTTATTATATTATATCAGTCTTGGACTAGTGTCATTTAAAGATTTTAATTTTATTATATCAAGATTTTATTTTTATTATATCAAGATTTTATTTTTATTCTATTATAAAAACCTTTGACTAGTGTCATTTCAAGATTTAATTTTTATTATATTATATCAATCTTTGAGTAGTGACATTTAAAGATTTTATTTTTATTATATTATATCAATCTTTGAGTAGTGACATTTAAAGATTTTATTGCTATTATATTATATCAATCTTTGAGTAGTGACATTTAAAGATGTTATTTTTATTATATTATATAAATGTTTGACTAGTGTCATATCAAGATTTTATTTTTATTATATTATATCAATCTTCGACTAGTGTCATATCAAGATTTTATTTTTATTATATTATATCAATCTTTGACTAGTGTCATTTAAAGATATTATATTTATTATATTATTTCAAGATGTTATTTTTATTATATTATGCCAATTTTTTGACTAGTGCCATTTCACGATTTTATTTTTATTATATGTTATCAATGTGTGACTTGTGTCTTTTCAAGATTTAATTTTTATTATATTATTTCAAGATGTTATTTTTATTTTATTATATCAATCTTTGACTAGTGTCATTTCAAGATTTTATTGTTATTATATTATATCAATCTTTGACTAGTGTCATTCCAAGATTGTATTTTTATTATATTATTTCAAGATTTTATTGTGTTATATTATATCAATGTTTGACTAGTGTCATTTTAATATTTCATTTATATTATATTATATCAATCTTTGACTAGTTGTCATTTAAAGATTTTATATTTATTATATTATATCAATCTTCGACTAGTGTAATTTAAAGATTTTATTTTTATTATATCATATCAATCTTTCACTTGTCTCATTTCAAGATTTTGTTTTTATTATATTATATCAATTTTTGACTAGTGTCATTTCAATATTTCATTTATATTATATTATATCAATCTTTGACTAGTATTATTTCAAGATTTTTTTTTTATTTTATTATATTATATCAATGTTTGAATAATGTGATTTCAAGATTATATTTTTATTATATTATTTTAAGATGTTATTTTTATTATATTATATCAATATTTGACTAGTGTCATTTCAAGATTTTATTTTTATTATATCATATCAATCTTTGACTTGTCTCATTTCAAGATTTCATTTTTATTATATTATATCCACCTTGTACTAGTGTCATTTAAATATTTTATTTTTATTATATTATATCAATCTTTGACTAGTGTCATTTCAATATTTTCTTTATATTATATTATATCAATCTTTGACTAGTATCAGTTCAAGATTTTATTTTTATTTTATTATATTATATCAATGTTTGACTAGTGTAATTTCAAGATTATATTTTTATTATATTATTTTAAGATGTTATTTTTATAATATTATATCAATTTTTTGACTAGTGTCATTTCAAGATTTTATTTTTATTATATTATTTGAAGATGTTATTTCTATTTCATTATATCAATCTTTCACTAGTGTCATTTCAAGATTTTATTTTTATCATATTATTCAAGATATTATTTTTATTATATTATTTACAGATGTTATTTTTATTATATTGTTTACAGATTTTATTTTTCTTATATAATATCAATCGTGGACTAGGGTCATTTCATGATTTTATTTTTATTATATTATTTCAAGATTTTATTTTTATTATATTATATCAATTTTTTGACTAGTGTCATTTCACGATTTTATGTTTATTATATTATATCAATGTTTGACTAGTGTCATTTCAAGATTTTGTTTTTATTATATTATATCAATCTTTGACTAGTGTCAATTCAAGATTGTATTTTTATTATATTATTTCAAGATTTTATTTTTATTTTATTATTTCAATATTTTACTAGTGTCATTTCTAGATGTTATTTTTATAATATTATATCAATCTTGGACTACTGTCATTTCAAGATTTTATTTTTATTATATTATTTCAATATTTTATTTTTATTATATTATTTCAATATTTTCTTGTTATTATATTATATCAGTCTTTGACTAGTGTCATTTAAAGTGTTTCTTTTATTATGTTATACCAATCTGTGACTAGTGTCATTTCAAGATTTTATTTTTATAATATTATATAAATCTTTTACTTGTGTAATTCGAAGATTTCATTTTTATTATATTATATCAATCGTTGACTAGTGTAATTTCAAGATTTTATTTTTATTATATTATATCAATCTTTGACTAGTGTCATTTCAAGATTTTATTTTTATTATATTATATAAACCTTTGACTAGTGTCATTTCAAGATTTTATTTTTACTATTTTATATCACTCTTTTACTTTTGTCATATCTAGATGTTATTTTTATTATATTATATCAATATTTGACTAGTGTCATTGCCAGATTTATTTTTATTATATTATTTCAAGATTTTATTTTTATTATATTATATATATCTTTGACTAGTGTCATTTCAAGATTTTTTTTATTATAAGTTTTCAAGATGTTATTGTTATTATATTATATCAATCTTTGACTAGTGTCATTGCCAGATTTATTTTTATTATATTATTTCAAGATTTTATTTTTATTATAATGTATCAATGTTGTACTAGTGTCATTTCAAGATTTTATTTTATTATATTATATCAATCTTTGACGAGTGTCATTGCCAGATTTATTTTTATTATATTATTTCAAGATTTTATTTTTGTTATATCATATCAATGTTTGACTAGTGTCATATCAAGATTTTATTTTTATTATATTATTTCAAGATTTTATTTTTGTTATATCATATCAATGTTTGACTAGTGTCCTTTCTAGATTTTATTTTTATTATATTATATCAATGTTTGACTAGTGTCATTTCAAGATTTTATTTTTTATTATATTATATCAATCTTTTACTAGTGTCATTTAAAGATATTGTTTTTATTATATTATATCAATCTTTGACTAGTGTCATTTAAAGATTTTATTTTTATTATATTATATCAATGTTTGACTAGTGTCATATCAAGATTTTATTTTTATTATAATCTATCACTCTTTTACTTGTGTCATATCTAGATTTTATTTTTATTGTATTATATCAATCTTTGACTAGTGTTATTCCCAGATTAAATTTTTATTATATTATTTCAAGATTTTATTTTTATTATATTATATCAGTCTTGGACTTGTGTCATTTAAAGATTTTAATTTTATTATATCAAGATTTTATTTTTATTATATCAAGATTTTATTTTTATTCTATTATAAAAACCTTTGACTAGTGTCATTTCAAGATTTAATTTTTATTATATTATATCAATCTTTGAGTAGTGACATTTAAAGATTTTATTTTTATTATATTATATCAATCTTTGACTAGTGTTATTTCAAGATTTTGTTTTTATTATATTATATCAATCTTTGACTTGTGTCATTTCAAGATTTTATTTTTATTATATTATATCAATCTTTGACTTGTGTCATTTCAAGATTTTATTTTTATTATATTATATCAATCTTTTACTAGTGTTATTTCAAGATTTTACTTTTATTATATTATTTCAATATTTTATTGTTATTATATTATATCAATCTTTGACTAGTGTCATTTCAAGATTTTATTTTTATTATATTATTTACAGATTTCATTTTTATTATATTATATCAATCTTTGACTAGTGTCCTTTCTAGACTTTATTTTTATTATATTATATCAATGTTTGACTAGTGTCATTTCAAGATTTTTTTTTTATTATATTATATCAATCTTTTACTAGTGTCATTTAAAGATTTTATTTTTATTTTATTATATCAGTCTTTTACTAGTGTCATTTCAAGATTTTATTTTTATTATATGATATCAATTTTGACAAGTGTCATTTCAAGATTTTATTTTTTATTGTATTATGTCACTCTTTTACAAGTGTCATTTCAAGATTTAATTTTTATTATATTATATAAAGATTTTATTTTTATTATATTATATCAATCTTTGACTAGTGGTCATTTAAAGATTTTATATTTATTATATTATATCAATCTTTGACTTGTCTCATTTCAAGATTTTATTTTTATTATATTATATCAATCTTTGACTTGTCTCATTTCAAGATTTCATTTTTATTATATTATATCAATCTTTGACTGGTGTCATTTAAATAATTTATTTTTATTATATTATATCAATCTTTGACTAGTGTCATTTCAATATTTTATTTATATTATATTATATCAATCTTTGACTAGTATTATTTCAAGATTTTATTTTTATTTTATTATATTATATCAATGTTTGACTAGTGTGATTTCAAGATTATATTTTTTATTATATTATTTTAAGATGTTATTTTTATTATAATGTATACATTTTTTTGACTAGTGTAATTTCAAGATTTTATTTTTATTATATTATTTGAAGATGTTATTTCTATTTTATTATATCAATCTTTCACTAGTGTCATTTAAAGATTTTATTTTTATCATATTATTCAAGATGTTATTTTTATTATATTATTTACAGATGTTATTTTTATTATATTGTTTAGAGATTTTATTTTTCTTATATAATATCAATCGTTGACTAGGGTAATTCCATGATTTTATTTTTATTATATTATATCAATCTCTGACTAGTGTTAATACAAGATTTTATTTTTATTATATTATTTCAAGATTTTATTTTTATTATATTATATCAATTTTTTGACTAGTGTCATTTCACGATTTTATGTTTATTATATTATATCAATGTTTGACTAGTGTCATTTCAAGATTTTGTTTTTATTATATTATATCAATCTTTGACTAGTGTCAATTCAAGATTGTATTTTTATTATATTATTTCAAGATTTTATTTTTATTATATTATATCAATATTTTACTAGTGTCATTTCTAGATGTTATTTTTATAATATTATATCAATCTTGGACTACTGTCATTTCAAGATTTTATTTTTATTATATTATTTCAATATTTTATTTTTATTATATTATATCAGTCTTTGACTAGTGTCATTTAAAGTTTTTCTTTTATTATGTTATACCAATCTGTGACTAGTGTCATTCCAAGATTTTATTTTTATAATATTATATAAATCTTTTACTTGTGTAATTCGAAGATTTCATTTTTATTATATTATATCAATCGTTGACTAGTGTAATTTCAAGATTTTATTTTTATTATATTATATCAATCTTTGACTAGTGTCATTTCAAGATTTTATTTTTACTATTTTATATCACTCTTTTACTTTTGTCATATCTAGATGTTATTTTTATTATATTATATCAATCTTTGACTAGTGTCATTGCCAGATTAATTTTTATTATATTATTTCAAGATTTTATTTTTATTATATTATATATATCTTTGACTAGTGTCATTTGAAAGATTTTATTTTTATTATAAGTTTTCAAGATTTTATTTTTATTATAAGTTTTCAAGATGTTATTGTTATTATATTATATCAATCTTTGACTAGTGTCATTGCCAGATTTATTTTTATTATATTATTTCAAGATTTTATTTTTATTATATTATATCAATCTTTGACTAGTGTCATTTCAAGATTTTATTTTTATTATATCATATCAATCTTTGACTAGTGTCATTTCAAGATTTTATTTTTATTATATTATATCAATCTTTGACTAGTGTCATTTCAAGATTTTATTTTTATTATATTATATCAATCTTTGACTAGTGTCATTGCCAGATTTATTTTTATTATATTATTTCAAGATTTTATTTTTGTTATATCATATCAATTTTGACAAGTGTCATTTCAAGATTTTATTTTTATTATATTATTTTAAGATTTTATTTTTATTATATTATATCATTCTTTGACTAGTGTCATTTCAAGATTTTATATTTATTATATTATTTCAAGATTTTATTTGTATTGTATCATATCAATCTTTGACTATTGTGATTTCCAGATTTTATTTTTTTATATTATATCAATCTTTGACTATTTTCATTTCAAGATTTTATTTTTGTTATATTATATCAATCTTTGACTAGTGTCATTTCAAGATTTTATTTTTGTTATATCATATCAGTCTTTGACTAGTGTCAATTCAAGTTTTTTTTTTATTATATTATATCAATCCTTGACTAGTGTCATTTAAAGATATTATTTTTATTATATTATTTCAAGATTTTATTTTTATTATAATATATCAATCTTTGACTAGTGTCATTTCAAGATTTTATTTTTATTATATTATATATATCTTTGACTAGTGTCATTTAAAGATTTTATTTTTATTATAAGTTTTTAAGATGTTATTGTTATTATATTATATCAATCGTTGACTAGTGTCATTGCAAGATTTTAGTTTTATTATATTTTTTCAAGATTTTTTTTTTAATATATTTTATCAATCTTTGACTAGTGTCATTTTAAGATTTGATTTTTATTATATTGTCTCAATCTTTGACGAGTGTCATTTCAAGATTTTATTTTTATTATATTTTTTCAATATTTTATTTTTAAAATATTTGATCAATCTTTGACTAGTGTCATTTTTAGATTTGATTTTTATTATATTGTATTAATCTATGACTAATGTCAAGTCGAGATTTTATTATCATTATATCACATCAATCATACAATAGTGTCAATTCGAGATGATATTGTTAATATCTTGTCAATGTTTTTAGATATGTCATTTTCTTGGATTTTCTGGACGATGTCTAATACGTGCCATTTAAAGCTTTTCTTTAAAAAATATTGTATCAATCTCTTTATATCTGCCTTTACTCTATTTTCACGTAACGATATCTTATCAATATTTTAATATGTGCAATTTCAAAAGTGTCTTTCAATATCGTATAAATGTTTTGATAATCAGTATTTTCAAATTTTGTTTTTATAATATCGTATCAGTTATTATGTATGTTATTTCTAGATTTTCTTTTAATAGTATCGTATCAATCTTTTAATACGTGCCATGTCTAGACTTTCTCTTTCATTTTCTTGACTAGGACAAAAACAAAAAGCTAAAACCTTTCCAAATATTCAAAGCATCGTCTCATTACAGTGTCAAAATTATTAGCAATATATACATTTATATATCGAAAGATGTATTAGTACATATATAACATCACCTATAAAGGTGTGGAATACGTATTATCATACAAATTAAAACATATAAATATACATATGTTCGTATATATAAATGTATATAATTCTGTGCAACATTATTAGTTGAAAAGATTTCACACATATTATAATTAACTGGTCATCGGACAAACCATGCATTCAATTTTAAAATCCATAATGAAATACGGAATCTCAAACAAAGCAAAATTAGGGGACGAAGTTTCGTTTGGGTACGTGTGAAACTTATGCAGTAATATAAACAGAACTCTTTTTCTTCTCACATAGTGATGGATTGTCCTCATTTTATCATCCATTCTGTTATCAATAGGAGCAGAATATATTCTTCGTTATTATTGTCTGCAATAAAGGTTGAAATTTCTACCTCGCGTAGACTGGAACATACTTAGCCAATATTCAAACTAGTTACTTCAAATGTTTATATAGAAAATTTTTGTTTGAATTTTTGAAGGCGTAAATCTAATGTTATAGTTTTAGTAATCTCTCTCTCTCTCTCTGTCTCTCTCTCTCTTTATATATATATATATATATTTATATATTTATATTTATATGTACATATATAGATATATACATATAAACATATATAAATATATACATATAGATATATACATATTTATATATATAAAAATATATATACATACATACATATATAATATGTATATATAAATACATATAAAATATACATATAAATATATATAAATCTATATTTAATACATATATATGCATATATATATACATATAAATCTATATATATTATATTTATATATAAATATATATATATATATTTATAATATATATATAAATATATATTAATAGATATATAAATATATATATATATATATATATATATATATATATATATATATATATATATATACAGAGGCAAAATTATAGCTCATTGACTTACAATGAATGCTTTATGCCAAACTTTTAGGGAAAATTCCTTATTGTGGTGTTGGTAACTAATTCCTAATAATCCTTATCTGTGCATCAAGCATGAGACTTAATACGCTGCACGCTATCGTAACAAAGGTACATGCAAAATTTCACTCAGATCGACCATATAGCTTCCAAACAAAAAATGTGGAACAGACAAACAGATAGACAAACAGAGAAATATAATGTAAACAATTTTTTATCCGATAAAACTGTGCAAAAGTTATATCCCGGTGACTAAAAATGGGTATGGTATGCTAAACATTTGAATAAATTTGGTGTTAGGATGACTAATTCCCATTAATTTCTTGTTGTAGTTTCTGAAACAAGTGAAACGAACAGAAATACAGACAAACTAAGGGAACTATGATATAGATTCATATAATTCAAAAATACGATTGATCATTTCGGTTATCATAAATAATCAATTGATTTAAATTGAAAACCATACATAATTCGATTCTGTTAGCTATTATACTCAAGATTAATAATCCTTGCAATTTTTAATTTTTAAAATTATACACTTCAAAAACTATACTTACGTTGTGAAAATAAAACAATATAAGTAATGTTTATATTTCGTTAGATTTGTTACAAGGGAGATAACTCTGCCTCACTTTAATTAAGTAAATGTAATCATTGACAATTAAGATATAAAGGAGTTTTCAGAATATTTTTAAACTTTACAAAACGTAAGTATAAGGATTATTTAGCTACCAGAGTTTAATTATGTATGGGTTTCAATTCAAATTAGTTGATTAGTTATGATAACCGAAATGATAAATCGTTTTTTTTTTTAGCTTAGTTTAGTTTCGTATATACATACACGGATAATAGTTTATAATTTATTGATATTATTTTCATAAGTATGTATACACAAGTTATAATAAATAAATTTACTAATTATTAAATAGAAAATTTTGGTAGAGGATTCATAAATTAATTAAAATTGTTAATACGAATAGTTGGGTTCAATGATTTTGTTTTATAAAAATTAAATGTGGCGTAATGGAAAGATATAATGGTATTTGCAGCTTCTCTGCAAGTTTTCGGATTTTAATCATGTCAAATCACATTTCATTTCCTTTTGACGGATTGATTGTTGTTATTTCTTCTGATGAGTTAAGGAGATAATAGATTCACTGATTGATATAATAATTAAGTGATTTATTTTGCACAACGAAACAGATGCTGTCAAGAATTGTATAAGTCAACTAAATTGCTGTGTAATTAAGCTTCTTCAATAAGGATTGAAAATATATTTCTACAGAAATATGTATGCATATATAAATATATATATAGATAGATAGATAGATAGATAGATAGTAAACATTCCAAAACAACGTATGTATTTATTTAACTTTACATTGTTTTATCGCGATATGTTGCGTCTTAGACGTGTTTCATTTAATGGTAGAAACTCAGTAGACAAAATTTCAAAGAAATATAAGTACATCAGAGAAAATACAAATTTTATTTTAAAAGGATAAATAATAATAATAATGATAATAATGATAATAATAATAATAATGTATATATATATTACATAAATATATATAATATATATATATATATATATATATATAAATATATATATATAATATATATATATATATATATATATATGTGTGTATGTATATATATATATATAATTTCGCAATTGGATTCGGCAGTTTATTAAATACGACAAATTTGTTATTCAATAAAAAATACAAAAATAATTTTTTTCTTAATTTATGGCTAATTTCAACAAAGGAAATGATTTTAGCACAGTGGTGTTTATATGACGTCATCAATTGAGCTATTTAGTAATTTATTGACAATCCATGAATAAAGGATTTTATATTTTTTGTATTTCTCGTTGAATAAAAAAAAGTTTTTTTTTATTTACGGAATTTAATTCCAATTTTTAATTTACATTATAGCTCTATCTCTAATATTGAGCTTTTTTATTTTATTGGGAGTGGCTTTATAAATATTGATACTAATGCTTATATGGAAGTTTACAATATTATACAATCAGTGATCTGAAAGTATTTCAAAATTTTAGATTATATATATATATATATATATATATATATATATATATATATATATATATATAGCTTCATATAAAAGGAAAAAAAAGGAGACTTATCCGGATAATGCCAAGCTTAACAATAATTATTGGAGCTTATACAATAGGACAACAAGAGTGTGAAATGAAGACACAAAACTATATATAGGTAGATATAGAATGGATCATTTATTTAATAATGGAATGCAGGCAAAATGTGGAGGATAGAATGGACTCTTTATGCCAGGACATTTCGAATTGTATTGCTTCTCATCAGAAGAGTAGAGAAGGTGCTAGGTAGCATGGGGGAGATACGGCGTCTAGTGTAAGGTTCATTAGGGATTAAAAAGATTAAGAGGAATTATAGAATGTTGGGGGAAGCTTTATTGAATTCTAAATAAATAAGGAGAAGCTTATTATATATAGTATGATATATAAGAATATATATGGTCTTTAACATAGTATTGAGATTAAGGGGTATATGTATTATGGTTAAATAGGGGGTGTATTGTTGCAGTGTGGTAATTTATTTTAACAGTTTGTGGGGTGTCTATTTTCTATGGAGTGGGGAAATTTTTTATTAATTTGGGGGGGGGGGTATGTAAGGTTGTAAAACTGAAAGGTAATATGCGGCAATATATTTATAAGTTTCTACTGTTATGATATAGGGAGTATGATCATAAGGGGGCAATGACTATGAGTGCGTTTAACTTGATGTAAAAGGTTAAGTATACATATTGTTGTTGTCCTATTATATATATATATATATATATATATATATATATATATATATATATATATATAAGACTAAAAGTATAGCTACATACCAAATTCCAAATATTTATTGTTTTTACGAAGCAATTCTTTCAACACATTAAAACTTTAGTATATTTATCCCATATATGTATCGTTACACAGAAATAATCGAATATTATTTTGTCAATATTTTTAGTGTGTATATCTAGAAAATAGAATGTTTGGCTTAGAAAAAATATCCTTAATAAAATATATGAAAATATATTTGCATATAGCATATTATCAGGGAAACCAGGCGTTTTCTGGTATTGAACGAACATCATCGAATGTTCCACGCCATAATTTTAATGTTCGCTCTATTTGGGGACCCGCTGCAGGAAGTTTCACATACCTCCCAGCTATACATAATACATTGTAGTCTACATTGCACTGTAGAGAACTGGTTGTTTTATAAAAGAACATTCTATATATAATGGCTTGAATTAAAGTTTAAAATGCAAAAGTCAGGTATTATAGTTAAAGTGTGTACTAAACAGACACATTTATATTGAACTACCTCCATCTTATCAAAGAATCTACTGTTGATTTTATATTGCGGTGATAAAACTTCTGAAATGTACTCATGATGTAAGGCTTTATAAGTTAACTTTGTTCAAAATCGAACTGTTCCTTTATTAATCGAACTTTTCGATTATCGATTAACGATTTTCGATACTTATAAAACTTATATAAAGCATTATGATATAAAACTTATGTAAAAACACCCCAAGATACATAAGGCATTCTTACGTGATTTTTCAAAAAAGCCGTGTCCATAGAGAACTCTCGTTCTCTCTCTCTCTCTCTCTCACACACACACACACACACACACACACACACACACACACAAAGTGTCATATATATATATATATATATATATATATATATATATATATATATATATATATATATATATACGTGACGAATATAAATAGAGATAGAAAGATAGCTAAATAGATCGTTAGATATATGGGTGGATGAATGAAGCACGGTATAAATACGTTAGTGTGTATAGTTTTTGTTAATTTTACTGATACCCAAACGAAACAACGGGGTAGGGACGTTTCAGAAGGATGCATTTAAAAAGCGTTGCAAAAAAAAAATAAATAAAAAATAAGTCACAGGACAAATAAGCTTGAATCAATAGGTTAAAAACGGGGATGTTACTTGAGTTGGACCCGCGTCGTTTGGAGCCACGCCGGCCCTCGACGTGCGTCTCGCCATGTTAATAAAACACTAAGGTGTAATAAGGGTGCGGACAGAGGTACTTAGATCGACACTTACCCGTATAGCACTTACCCTAATCGCACTGTTTTTTCTGTCGCCTAAATGTGTTGGAGACGACATGTTTGAAAGATGAATCGAAGTATTCCGTTTTTGTTGCTTTATTACTTTGTGTAGCAATCCAAAGGAATAATAGCCTTGTCGATATTTGTCTTGTATGCAAACTAGTTTGGCATCGCTACGTTGTATCACAAGTTCATTAATGAACTAAGCATTCTTATAGAAATGTGAGTCATTTAATTGCTTATACGGATTTTTTTTAAACTTTGGAAACAGATTTTTTTTTAAATACTCGTTATTCTTTATTCTTTTCCGTTTATCTTTTGTATGAAACAGGATTTGAAAAAATGTTTGGATTTGCGTGTCTGGATGTAATTGTCAAAACTGATTTTATTAGGGAAAGAGTTATGTGGGTACTTTTTGTTCCGTTTTGAGTTTGTTTATCAGTTGTAAAAAAAACATTGTCCATAATACACGCATGCGTATTTGTAGTTTCGACTGTTGTTTTTATTTAAATTTCTGGGATTTTTTGCCCACTTTGCATAAAATAAAGTTGGTGACTTTTTTGTATTTTATTTGCTGTTGTATTTTTACTTGTGTCCGTCATCACTCATAGAAGGTTGATCTTAAAGCAGGGTACGTTTCATGTATAGAAAGATTTAATCCAATAAGAAGTATTGGTAAACCAACTTCATAGAATTTAAAAGTCTGTAAGAATTTATTCGTCGTGAATATTACATATAAAAAAACAACTTTTAAAAAAGTAATCAGTTATGAACACGTAGAAGGATGGTTTTATTGTTTATATATTTTTCTTTTTGTCGCGTATCTCAAAACCACAGGAAAACATTCGATTTGGTATTTTATATTTTGTTTTTCTTTGATATTTTGCTTTTCTTTTTTACCAACTCAAAACAATCTTTTTAACATCCTTGTCATCTCCTGATTGGCAATGTTTATTTATTTCCGGATTTATATTCTCATTCTAGATAAATCGGTCGATGCATCAATTGCAAAATGTTTTTTTGTTTGTTTAAAGTTTCTTTTAAATTTAAAAACAAATTAAAAATGATAAGGAAATATAAAAAAATATTCCACTCCAATCGCCTTTTTTGTTTCATTTATCAAATATTTGTTATGTTTTCAGTCGATTTATTTTTATATTTCTTTGATATTAACCCGGCTTGAAGTATCGAGTAGTTTCTTTCGATCAAAAAATGTCTGCAGCGATAAACACTGTTTATGGCTGCATCGTGTGTGCGTTGCGAAAACACAACCTCTAATATAAATCTGTCAAAGAATTGTTTTTTTTTATTCTTTTCTTTGAGATTTCGAATTTTAGTCCATTTAAAAAATGGATAAATAAATGTAAAAAATGTAATGATACAAATCCGAGCCAAAAACAACTCGAATTTAAATAACTGTACTCTTATAAAAATAAAAATAATATTCCAAAACAAAACAAACAGAATCTTGTCGTCTGCTATTAATCAATATTTATACATGAGTTGAATATTGGGGCTCCAAATAAAAAATGTTCTGAATAAAACAGTAAAAAATACCCTTCTATATTTGTTTCTTGTGCGATTTTTTCTGGTTTATTATTTTAAATGTCCCAATTGTTGTTCAATTAAAACAATAAAAGAGATAACGCTCCAAACGAATGCTGTGCACTGGTTTCCCTTGACGTCCTCTCCGCCGTCCTCTAGGGACAATATATATATATATATAAACGATGAATAGACGCCTTTCTGCATCGATGTCTTCTATCTATCCAATCAAAGGTCTTCTCTTTCCGAGTCCAGCGTTCCACGACTTTCGTCTGTAAAAAAAAAAAAGAAAGCAATTAATAAGAAATAACAATGAAGGCAAGAAACAATTAATTTGGTATCTCTATTAGTATTTATTTGTAATTTCCCGAACAGAAGAAACTATAGGCCCTGGTAATCTGCTGTCGATTTTTCAAATACATAAGATCAAGAGATATAACTAACAGTGACTGTATCTTATTGCATAGTTTCACCAGGTTATATTAAAAGTTAAAGTACAATTACATATAAACTTAATAAGATATGATTTAATTCTTTATTACTTTTACGTTATTATTCAAGATCTCATCCTAAAATATGTATGTGCAAAATATGTATATGTTATATAAAAAAAAGAGTTTTCACAAACTAGGATTAAATTATTTTCTTCCTTTAAATGTTAATTTAATATTAATGTTAATTAATAATCTACCATGATCTATTAATTTATGGTGGACATAATTAAATATAAATGATTAACAGTAGTTTTCTTATTTTGGAAATTACAAACAATTTGTTTATTAATTTGAATGCAAATCTGAAAGCAAAATTTACGATCGACCACACAAATATGCATAAGAGAAAAATATCGATGATAAAGTGACTACTGGCTTTACTTTATATATTAGATAAAGCTTTACTACACGAATTACAATTTCTCCTGTCTGTATCTATCTATATATCTATAAAGGTGAAATTGTATGTGTGTGTCTGTGTCTGTACATTTCCCTACCAAACTACTCTGTCAATGTAACATCTGCAAACTCGAGATTTGATATTAGGGGTATTGGGATTTGAACATTTTTAAATAATTTTTAATCCAGAAATTTAGCTGTCACGTGGTCAAACTTCAACGAGTTACCTTTCAAAACTCTACTAAACTCCCAAGTCAATTTTGGGTCTAAACAATTGATATTTTAGATTTAGGTTACTTGGACATGGATCAAACTTTGTACTTTCATTTGAGCTGAAAACCATGAATGTAAAAGAGTCATAATTGGGGTCAAAGGTAAAATGTAATGGACTGCGGTCTGTACCAAATTATACAGCTAATTTTTAGTCTAAATATTTGAATTTAACATAAAGTGTCTTCAAGCACAGGGTAAGCGTTTTCATCGGTTTTTGGCCGAAATTTGGCTGTCAAAGGTTCAAAGTTCAAAGGAATTTTACCTTTGCGGTATCTAGCAAACTAATCAGCCAATTTTGGGTCTAAACATTTGAAATTTTACATAAAAGATATTCATATATGCAGCAAGCCTATTAACTAGTTTTTTGGAGAAAATTTAGCTGCCAAGAGTTTAAAGTTGAAAGAGTTGACCTTTGCAGATTCTACAAAACTCCTCCGCCAATTTTTGGTCTAAAAACTTGAAATTTTACATATACGTTATCAAGACATGAGTCAAAACTTTTAATATATATATATATATATATACATACGCACATAAAGTTATGAAAATTAGATAGGGCCCGAGCAAACCGGGATGAACTGCTAGTAAGAAAGAAAATGACATTCACCCGTCAGTGATTGCCCTCCCATCCACCGATCTGCCACGACCATCTGTACATTCTATTAAAATTCTTCCCAAATCTTTTTAAAACAACTTCGCTGAAACTTTGTTTACATGAACTTTAATGTCAAATCATTTTACGCAAACTTGGATTTGTCTTCATTTTTTTTTCTCTAAAATTGCAAATTAAAAAAAATCATCTTCTTCGCATGTTTGTATTTAATGATTCTTCAGGTAACATCCTTAGTTTTTTATCACGACTATATATCGCCAATACGAATATCCTCGATAAAATACAACTAACTCATTCAAACTCAATACAGTCATACTCGTATTGATATGGCGTTCTCCGTACATATAAACAAAGGAAAGAGGGCGACTGGCTTTCTACGTTACTTAAATTTAATTTCACTTTTTGTCTGGGAACATCGTAAATTAAAATTTGTGTTGAAAAATCTGATGAAGTTAAAAAATTAGAAGGTTGCACAGATTTTTACTATGATAAACAATGTACAGCATATTAATAAATGTAATCCCACGAAGAATAGCAAGCACAGAATGTATTATTATTATTTTTATTGAATTAATTTCCCGTCTATGCAGTCTTATACCCCAAGAACATCTTATACGAGGGCTAATCGACCCAGTTATCTTAAAGGGTGCATGTTTTTAGACAATATACCATAAAATGAATCAAGAGGTTTCTTTATGAAAAACTGTATTTTAAAGTGACTAAAATATTTCAAGAATAAAATTAATAATGTGACGCAACAAATAATTTATCAATAGATTACAGTCAACCCAAAAAATAACAACGACTAAATAGATTACAATAGTAATAAAATGATAATATATGAAAACTTTTAATTTAAAATAGATTACAATTAATATAAAATAATTAATGTGATATAACTATTCGTTCATAATAAAAAAAAACAACGCGATGAACTAATATTTTATAAATAGATTATAATGGTAATAACATTAACAATTTGATACAAATATTAATTTATGAATCGATTACCTAACAATTAAATTTAAAAAAGTAATGCAACTAGAAATTTTTAAATAGATTAGAATGAATATAAAATAATTAATGTGATACAACTATTAATTTATAAATATGTTACAGTAACAATACAAAAAAGAGCAACGCAATGAAACTAATAATTCATAAATAGTAATAAGTAATAAATAAATAGTAATAAATTAATAATGCGATACAACTATTAATTTATAAATAGGTTACAGTAATATAAAAACAACACGATGCAACTCATAATTCATAAATATATTATAATAATAAAATTAACAATTTGATACATCTATTAATTGTAATCTATTCATAAACAGATTACAATAATAAAAAGATTTAAAATATCACGCAACTAATAAATTATAAATAGATTATAATCATAATGAATTAATAATAAAACAAATAATTTCTAAATAAATTACAAGAACACTAAATTAAGAATGTAAAACAATAATTTATAGATAGATTATAATATTAATTAGTAGTAAAGTTAAACTTTAGATGCCTTAAAAAGAAATTGAAAGTCAGGAAATCTTGCTTAATTATGATGTAACGGCTATAAATCAATTGACATTAAAATCGGAAATATTTGAATTTTCAATCAAAAGAATGTTATACTTTCTAATAATCTTTTTAAATAAACAAACGAAAAGGTAAATTTGCGAAATGTTTAATACCGACTGTTTAAATTTCGTAGTATTTTATATTTCTTAAATGCTACAAAGAGCTATTTTTACCCCTTTAGCATGCAACTAAATTAAGCTAAATCTAACCATATTACGACCACTTACACCTACTAGCTGAGTCCTAAAAGTAATGATAATCGTTAAGAATATATCTTATACAGAAAAGTTTATATAATTAAGCAATACTTACATTTACCTATATATCGCTATAGTCCAGAAAGAAAATTGTATATATATATATATATATATATATATATATATATATATATATATATATGTACTGGGTATAAATATCTTCGTGTTTAATCATTAGCGATAATCAACCTACAATGTACATACACCGAGACCATTGCATCAATCCTGCATCTCCCTTGTAATATTTTTCGTTAGAAAAACACATTTTAATATCATTATTAAATTATTTATTAACATTTTATTTTATGCATGTATTTTCGTTGTTCTTTGTTTCCCTGCGAATTATAACATTTGTTGAACCTAACCACGTTTGTGCAGGCGTCTATAAAATATTCATTCCCTTTGCGTGTATTAGTTGAGTTCGCCCCACCAAATCACTAGCGACCTTTTTTGTAATACGGATAATTTCTCATTCATAGGATCTGTAATTGCTTTACGAAACACGTTTAACTCTCTTGTGCCATTCACGTCTTTTATATCTTCACACACACATACACCATATATAAGTATACCCGCCAAAGAAAGCCATTCACGTCTTTTATATCTTCACACACACATACACCCATATATAAGTATACCCGCCAAAGAAAGCCATTCACGTCTTTTATATCTTCACACACACATACACCCATATATAAGTATACCCGCCAAAGAAAGCCATTCACGTCTTTTATATCTTCACACACACATACACCATATATAAGTATACCCGCCAAAGAAAGCCATTCACGTCTTTTATATCTTCACACACACATACACCCATATATAAGTATACCCGCCAAAGAAAGCCATTCACGTCTTTTATATCTTCACACACACATACACCCATATATAAGTATACCCGCCAAAGAAAGCCATTCACGTCTTTTATATCTTCACACACACATACACCATATATAAGTATACCCGCCAAAGAAAGCCATTCACGTCTTTTATATCTTCACACACACATACACCATATATAAGTATACCCGCCAAAGAAAGCCATTCACGTCTTTTATATCTTCACACACACATACACCATATATAAGTATACCCGCCAAAGAAAGCCATTCACGTCTTTTATATCTTCACACACACATACACCCATATATAAGTATACCCGCCAAAGAAAGCCATTCACGTCTTTTATATCTTCACACACACATACACCCATATATAAGTATACCCGCCAAAGAAAGCCATTCACGTCTTTTATATCTTCACACACACATACACCATATATAAGTATACCCGCCAAAGAAAGCCATTCACGTCTTTTATATCTTCACACACACATACACCCATATATAAGTATACCCGCCAAAGAAAGCCATTCACGTCTTTTATATCTTCACACACACATACACTCATATATAAGTATACCCGCCAAAGAAAGCGAAGAATTCCCTAGTTTTTTGTCATCCTGTATTCTCTTAATAAAATTTGAGAAAAGAAAAAAATGGGGATGGAATTAGCTACATGTTCGATGTCTAAAAATACCCTAAGAAAAGGAGCACAAACAGTTGTGTACCGCGAAAAGTACATTTAAACAGAGAAAGTTTATTACTACACACAGCCATAAATAATAACGCTATCAGAACGCAGTATGGAAATGATAAAATAGATACAACTTATGCTACAGTAAATACAAATGTTGAAAAAAGAGATTAAACACCAATGAACAGATATAGTGATATTTGTGAACTGGTTCGTTAGTCAGAACGCCACAAGATCTTGTCTAAAATGATCGCTTTATAATTCATGTTGTTATTTGTTTATTTCATTAGTGACAAATCAGCTGTTAAGCAGCTAATGATAATGTTGTATCTGTCACTTGAAAAATGTCTATATATATATATATATATATATATATATATTTAGTAGAGATGGTAATTAATAAAAACTGAAAAGGTGCTCAATACTGTTGTAGAACAAATATGCGTTTTATTTTTTATTAACGTATCTTTTTGTGAAGTTACATTATTGTTTCGGCTACGCGGCCGTTTTTTGGCCGTCTGTAGCGTCCTCAGACTTTTACAGAATCTGGTTTCTGTAAAAGTCTGAGGACGCTACAGACGGCCAAAAAAAAAACGGCCGTGTAGCCGAAACAATAATATAACTTAACAGAAAGATACGGTAATAAAAATAAAACGTATATATATATATATATATATATATATATATATATATATATATATATATATATATATATATATATATATAAGTGGAAACATGATATTTTTTCTATTATATTTCGTCTTCTATTTATACCAATTCTGGCTTTATGAAGCTCAATGTATTTACAGAGTATATAACCACAAATGACAAAAGTCTATATTCCAAAGATGGTCAGTAAAAGTATAAATTTATGCGTAAACTTTAAGTATTTACTTCAAAAGTGATCAATACGTAGGTAGAGCTAGTTAGTAATTTATAAAATATATATGGCGATTAAGCTACACTGAATATTCCGCGTTTCATCCACCCTAGGACTTTTCAAGCTTATGCACGAATTTTGTGGCTGTCTGTCGTTTTTATATACGCACCTTCTATTGAGATTTTAGTTAGCCATTCAGCTTTCTAGTATCTATCGCACCCTTCCTATCAGCCAATGGACATGCACTTATAGGACAAAGGCCAATTTGACTTCTGGTTGACCTGGTTCTTTGCGTGTGTTCTATTTAGTCTGGATATCTAGTGTATTGACCTGTTTTAAATCTAGGTTAGGTTTTTTTATGTTAGTTTTATATATATATATATATATATATATATATATATATATATACATACATATATATATGTATGATAGTTTTTGTACATGCATGTTTATTTATTTATTTGTTTATTTTCTATTGTTTTGTTAGTTTTAAAGTTATTTTGTATCTCTATCCTAGACTAAAGTTTATCCTATGAACACAGTTGTTCGCTATTCCTCTCCTACAGTTTAATAGATGTTGGGGTTCTTTAAAGTACAGGATAGCAAACTTTTCATGGAGGCATAATCTACATGGGTCGTCTAGATCTCTACAGGTGTTTGCTTGTCTTATTATTTTCCATTCGACTACCTGCCAACGGCCGCTTTCCTTGAGTTCCCAGTATTTATTTGTTAGCGTTGTTTTCATGCGGTGTTTTATTGTTGAATGTACTTTTGTGGTCATAATATCGAGTTTTGAAATCTAAGGAATTCATACCTACGCAATATTTCTTGCTATTCGGGTTTTCTTCCGCAAATATTGTGGCCTGGTAAACTATGCTTTTCGTTAGACATTTATTTTGAAGTGGGCAAAGTGTGCGGTATCTACAGTTGCATTTTTCTTGTTCGTTATTAGTATTTTTATTTTTATTTCTAGTATGGTTGTTGTTGTCCGGAGTTTGTGTATTATTATTATTATTATTATTATTATTATTATTTTATTATTATTATTATTTCTGCTAGTTATATATGTGTCTTTTGTGTTAGTTTCATTTTTCTCATGGTGTCTACATTTTTTATTGTTTATTTTGTTGTTGTTTACATTGTTTTTATTTAATATTTTATTATTATGTGCTTTAATTATCATCTCTAAATTTTCGCAGCAGCTGTAGGATAGCTTTAGGGTATGTTTATTGAACATTTTGTGTAAGGGGTTGGTTGCGGGAAAGTGCTTTTCCATAAGATCTAGAAATTTCTTGCCAAGTTTTGTTTTTAACATTTGATTGTATGAGGCCGTATACCAGATTATATTTCTTTTTCTTCTATTTTTAGTTTTATTATAGTTATTGGTGTTTTGTTGCTTATATTTGATATCAATATTTTTGTATCCACTATTTTTTTAGTAGATATTGGATTTTTTCGTAGATATTGGTTGACCTGTTAAATGCATTTTCATCGCTTGAGTTATTGCTGAGTCTACTTACGATCGAGTTAGGAATCTGTTTTATAATTGATGGTTGGTGATTGGACTTAGGGTTTACGTATATTCGAGTAGCGTTATCTTTTAAGTAGGGTTTATATGTGTTTTTTTTTTCTAAATTTAACCTGACGTCCAGGAAGTTTGTTATTTTTATGTTAGCTAATACATCTACTTTTAGGCCTAATTTTTTCATTTCCTTGTGTATGATTTTCTTAAAATTATCTCCATTGACTTTGTTGGAGTCGTTTATTATAGCCAATCCGTCATCCCTATATAGCCCGATATCCGTAATATCAAATATGCTTGAGAGGGTATATAGAATGAATGCAAAGAACCAGGTCAACCAGAAGTCAAATGCGCCTTTGTCCTATTAGTGCATGTCCATTGGCTGATAGGAAGGGCGCGGTGGATATTAGAAAGCTGATTGGCTAACTAAAATCTCAATGGAAGGTGCGTATATAAAAACGACAGACAACCACAAAATTATATATATTTTATAAATTACTATATATATATATATATAAAATAGAGATTGCGAAAAGTATAAAAGTTTATAACTATTTTTATTCGTTTTCTATTGGTGACGTGCAGGAATACGACATGTTATTATGAAAAAATTAAAAAAACACTTTTTCACAAGTACACAGTCTCGACCATCCTTCCGTCTCCATAAGTATAGTGAAACTGATGCGCATGCACGGGTCAAGAGAAGAAAAGAAAGAGGAAAGAAGAGATGGAATAGCCAATTAAAAGGTTCCACGTCAGTCTTAAATACATTATGATTGCAACATCTTGTCAGACGAGTCCCACTCCCTCAGACACTTAAAGTCCATGATCCCAAAAATGTCCTACCGGTGAATTCACACACAGAATCATACATAACACTGAAGACGGTCATTGATATACATATATATATATATATATATATATATATATATATATATATACGTACATGCACACATACATATATACACATTCACACATACACACACATATATCTATAAACATACACACATATATACATATATGCATACACAATACATAATACACATACATACATATACATACACACATGCACACATACATATATATACAAATGCAAACAAACATAAACATACATATACACATACGTACACATATATGCCCATATACATACATTTAACTACATATAATACGTATATGCATTTATACACACCCATGCACATATGCATATATGCACATACACTCAAACATATACGTATATACATGCAAACACACAGAAACATATATACACATATACATATATACATACATATACACATAGACGTTTGTTTTGGTTTTAGCGATATGTTTTGAGTGAATTCAATTATTTACGAAAGTGCATTTTTACCTAAATGCGAGTTGGGAATAATTTTCCCTTTAACCAACTTTGTACCCCGACATGGGGAACGGTATATATATATATATATATATATATATATATATATATATATATATATATATTTATTTTTTTTTTTTTATTATTTTTAAAATATAATTAAAATATAATTACATATACACATAGATATACATGCATGCACATACACACGTACATATATAG
Source organism: Euprymna scolopes (assembly GCF_053919585.1). NCBI lineage: Eukaryota > Metazoa > Mollusca > Cephalopoda > Sepiida > Sepiolidae > Euprymna > Euprymna scolopes. Next base: position 41,195,181 of record NC_136522.1, read on the forward strand.
ACATGCATACATACACACATACACACATGCATACATACATACATACATACATACACACATACATACATACCTACATACATATGATGATGGCATATCAATTTATACATGCTTCCAGCATTTCAAGCCTACACGCGTCACAACTTTTCCATCGCCACAGGACTATTTTTATAGACAAATGCCTGAGGGAGTATCTATACAAAGATGCTGTTCAGGAGTTTTAGCTTTGTACAAGAGCTACATCTATCTCTCGGTTCAAAATGTTGAGATCCAGCAACAAGCAAGCGCAAGAAAGCCAGCAACAAGTTAAACTGCAGACCAGCTTAATACGCGTACTTGTCTCGCGCTTTATGGTTTTTAAATCAGAGATTTGCTTCTCCTAGATCCTAGAGAGGTTGCCTTCACCACGGCTTACGAGAGCCCTTTTCACCCCACATACACATGGAAATAAACACATGCATGCACACATACATGCATACACACAGAAAGCACGCAAACATAATACGCTTGTACACACACCTGCACACATACATCATAGAGAAACACATGCAGGCATGCACCCACACATGCACACACACACGTACACACGCATACATGTAAAATACACATGCAGGAGCGTTCCAAAAGTCATATATTCCCAATGGCCAGGATGAAGGTGATGCATACAATTATATGAGTTTTGCATAAAGAAAAACAATCAAAAACAAACAATTTGTAGAGGAAACAGTCATTCGTGTAAGAGTTTGTGCAATTTTACAAAGGAATGGACGTAGGAATCAGACGAAAACCAAATCCAACAGATAAGTACTAAAACGCCTGTACTTTAAAAAAAAAAAATGTGTGTTTATAAGACACACACTTCTGCTGTAGATAATGATGATAATGACAAATTTCACACATTATTTTACAAATAAGTGGACGTAGAAATCAGACGAAAACAAATATCAAACTATATAGATATAAGTACGCACACAGAATACATATATACATTTAAAGAAAAATCAAAATTTAAACAGTAAATAGAAAGAAACGCGCATTTAACTGTCTAATATTTTGAATTCCGACGATAGTATTTATTCTTCGAACAAAAATCCAGAGAATATTAGACGCTATAAGGAGAGATGCTGTCAAAACATTTGTCAGCCAACCGCTATGTTTTCGTTCGAAAAAAGAACGAAAACGCCACTTCCAAATTCCACTATATTTTAAGACAAATACGAAACGCTCCTTTTTATTTTATACATTTAATATGCGCATACTCATACGTATACTAACAAATACTTATATGTACATTTAAATATATACTAGCATTTCAACCCGGCGTTGCCCGGGTGTTTGGAGGTGTATGTTGAGCATAAAAACAAAAAAAACAAAAAGCAATTTTTTTTTTTAAACTTTCAGCCCTATTACGACCCCTTAACATTTATTGTTTTCGGCTCAAATCAAGTTATTAAATTGGATCCATGTCCAAGGTGTTTAGACCCAAAATTGTCGGAGGTGTTTGGTAGAGTTCTCAAAGGTCAAATCGTTGAACTTTGACCCCTTAACAGCCGAAAACCGATCAAAATATTTTCCCAAATCTTAGTACTCAGTACAGACTTAAACTTAAATTGACAGGAAAATGTACACAACACACACACACACACACACACGTTCACTTTTATATATATATACTATCATTTCAGCCCGGCGTTTTGATGTGTATGTTGAGCCACACACAAAAAAAAAATAGGTAGTAAGAAGGCAGGCTCGAAGTCGTACCATGAAGGAGGAAAAGACCGGGGAAAAAACATGACGTCTTTGCTGCTACGACGACCGTCAAACCGGAAGTGACGTAGGTTTAAATTAAGGATAGGCAATCGAAAGGAGAGAATGACTTTCAAAAATATCGGCGAAAAAAGCGACTCCTGTAGAAAACTGCCCAGTTGAAGGTGAAGATATAGATGTTTTTAGACACCTTTTCGATATTTGTCGTCTGAAAGGTCAGACTTAAAAACGACACTGATCTTGGTAAAATCCGTCACCTCTGTCGAACGTTTTTAAAATCCGTCACCTCTGTCCAAACATACATACATACATTTAGATGTTGGTAACTAAAATTTTCAAACTAAATTGATTAAAAAGCTTGCCCCATCTTTGAATACCCTTTATGTCCAATTTCAAATATTTAGGTCATAAATTGTCTGAGTTATTTAGTAGAGACCGCAGAGGTCAGTTTTTATTTAATTTGACCCCTATTATGACCCCTGAACTTTTATTGCTTTGGGCTCAAATAAAATTATTAAGTTAGATCCATGTCGATGGAACCTATATCTAAAATTTCAAGTGTTTAGACCCAAAATTGTCGGAGGAGTTTGGTAGACTTTTCAGAGGTCAAATCGTTGAACTTTGACCGCTTACCAGTCAAATTTCTGGCCGAAAACGGATTACAAAGATTTTCCCAAATCTCACTTTTTTTCCTGCTTTCCAGCTGTCTATAATATGGTTGTCTTCAAGTCCAACGTGAACAAGTTTCTGATGAGCCGTTCCACTTAAGTTAACAAATTTACCGAACTTCCATTACTATCGATTACTATATTGTCCTTTTGACTACTCTTTAACACGGTAAGTTTGGGAAAAGGTCTTATAAATAAAAAAACTGGATAAAATACTGTTAAAAACTCGCTCAATATATGTTACCGTGACATAGCTTGACATATATTCGGCGGGTTTTTAATAGTATTTTTTCTAGTTTTTTATTTATAACACCTTTTCCCATACTTACCGTGTTAAAGAGGGAGTGAGGCGCCATCTTGAATTTTCCAATACATCGGTAAACACTGTATGTTTTTCGAGCTGAATAAACATGTTACATGGAATAAAAACACGAAAAATATATCCAGTTTGGTAGAAAAGTAACTTATCTTGCCTTTGATAACATTTATTTGTTATATATTTGTTTTTTGACAACTTTTTCGAATCTATGTGTACAGTAATACAAACCCGTTTTTCGAGCTGAATAAATATGTTACATTGAATAAAAACACGAAAAATATATCCAGTTTGGTAGAAAAGTAACTTATCTTGCCTTTGATAACATTTATTTGTTATATATTTGTTTTTTGACAACTTTTTCGAATCTATGTGTACAGTAATACAAACCCGTTTTTCGAGCTGAATAAATATGTTACATTGAATAAAAACACGAAAAATATATCCAGTTTGGTAGAAAAGTAACTTATCTTGCCTTTGATAACATTTATTTGTCATATATTTGTTTTTTGACAACATTTTTTAATCTTATGTGTACAGTAATACAAACCCGAAATGAATTTGAAGACCACGAGTGAACGTGCGTTTTTTTTTTAGTTTAATTTCATATATATATATATATATATATATAAGTATTTTTAAATTTTATCTTTCTAGCTTTAAAAAAAGTTTAAAAATTTTATCAGCCGGCATAATTTATTTTTAAATATTGAAAAATTTCAGGAAAATTAATTTTTGCTAGATTTTGAAAACATGTGTGTCAACAGCTTAAAAAATCGTCTCTTCAAAAGAACGTGTTTTAAAGAGTCGATGTTGTCTCGCATTTTCATTAGTTTTGTATGCTGTAAAAAAATTTTTTTTTAATATTAGCAATTTATTTGAAGCTTCTTCTTTTGAATGGTAAAATACTTAGGATGATAATATTGAATTAAATTATAGTTACATCGTGTTAAATACAGGGGGGAGCACGTTAAAACTTACTTTGCTGAATGGAGATATCCACGAGTGACTACCGGTGATTACCGGTGTCAAGCAACTAAGGGACTATCCGTGATGACGTCAGCAGATTAAATTATTTTTGCCCACCGGCCATCTTGTCTTTTAAGACGGTCTTGCACTAACTCAGTTTCTAGCAGTTCTGAACGTTTTAGATTTGATTTCCGCTTATGCTATCCATTTTAATGTTTTTTTTTTTAAATTTTTGTCTTTAGGGCGTAAATATTAACCGGAAAATATGTAAACACCTTTAAAAGATTTGCCTAAAATTTTCGGATCCTGTTGAAATAAACTATGTTTAAAATTCAACTAAAAAACTATTTACTATAGGATACCATTAAATATTCTATTCAGTTCTTGCATTTATATGAGGAGGAGCTCGAATGTAAATTGTGAGATGGAAACGCGATTAAAAATATGGGTCATTTTGTACATATTGCGCACCCCTCCCCTCACGCGTAAACATCTGTGTCCGTAACTTTATTTGTCTTTACGTTTAAAATACAAAATTCATCGACGAATGAACACATCTTCATTGAAGCAGCTCTGTTTGTCGGTTAGACTGCCATGCCGTAATTTTCTATTCGTCGATTTGTCAGGTTGAAATTTTAAATAACGGATTCGGATAACCGCCACGTTTCTGTTTACATTGCATTTTCATCAGTTTGAATGGATCAAGTTTGAAATATCATTTTCGTGACTTAATAAAAATATCATTTTCATATTTCTATTAAGCTTAAGTTTAAATACCAGTTCCTTCATCTTATCATACTTATGTGCAAAATAGTATTTTTATCTGTCAAGTTAAATATATATAAATGTTCTACGTCAAAATGTATTTTAAATATGCGTGGCTTTTGTTCTTTATTTTATTATAGCACATTTGTGTGCATACTTTGTATTGAATGAGTTATCAGAGTTATTCCCTTGTGGCCCTGTTCACTATTTACATATGTGTTCAGTCTCGTGTTGTATGGATGCACCTTTTAATAAGTTTACCATCGATTGGTCGTTTCTTAAAATGGAAGTTTATTTATTTATAGTTTCCTGTTCGCACTGTCACGCGATAAAGTGAACAGTAATAAAAATATAAACACAAAAGAAAACAATGGGAGATTGTTGCACTGAATAACCAAAGAAGGTTGCTGCCGAGAAGCCAAAAAAATTAAGTCAAATAAGAAAAAAAATAAAAAATAAAGAAATATTGAAAAAAAGCGGAGATGCAGTCTGCTTCTCAAATCCCGCGAGATTTTTCACCTCATTTTCGAATTAAATGTCATTTTAACCAACATTGTTTTCTCTTTGTTTTTATTTATTAAAAAAAAAATTATAACACGTCGGACTTTGCAAAGACTCATCAATTCTTTGCTGTATCAGAAACACTGAAAGCAATACTTTCTATAAAACAAATTGAGTTCTCTTAGGTATATTTGTTGACGTAGACATAATATACCCGACTATGATGGTCACATTTGGGGTTTAAAATCTAAACCGATAGGCTGGTACATTTTTTCAATAAATCAAACTAATCAAGATAGGAAAAGCTCAACATTATTTAGAGGAAAAAAGAAGAAAATACAAATGAAAGATGAGTAATTACAGTATATATAAATTTATTATATACTCAGAACAATAAGGAAAAGTTTCGGGGAATATTAAGACAAAACTTTTTAGGCCATGGCATTTCGAATCTAAATTCTTCTCAGTAGAAGAGGAGAAAAACAAAATGATACAAAATACAAATGTAGAAAGCCAGTTTTTTTCTATACTTGCATTTACAGTGGCGGCATCAGACGTCACTACACAAAATACTGAAACTGTTTCTAAAATGTCGAACGGTAGCAACATGTTTTCTTTTTGTTTATACTCGTGTTAACCCCTTATAAAGCATATCGCCACTTGGACGTATAGTAGCCCCTACTATATAAACTTTTTCTCAGAAACCAATTCATAAGCGTTGCAGTGCAGCTTTTGTAGAATCAATACAGGATTAAATGAAAAAGATTGATAGACACATATAAATTGTTAGTCTAGTATGGAGCATTTCACTTAAATTCTAATGGGCTATTGCTGTGCATTTCAAAAAGAAAAAAGGAGGAAGAAGGCTGATTGGGATTGAAAGATTGTATCAGGGAAGAGCTGAGAAATATTTACCAATATTTGGCTAACATGAAGTTTGACTTGCGGCAGTGGCGAAAAAGAAAGAACTACATAAAGAATCAATGGAAGCAAAAGTACAAGGTCACGCTGAAATTTATGGTCAGAGATACTAAAGGCACGAAAATGTCATGACTAGGGCTATGACAACAGCATATTCTTTTCCTTGTTTTGTTTCTTAGGTATATATCCAGTGATATCTTATATGATTTTATATAGAGTGATGTGGTTCTAGGCTGATTAATTGTGTATAACTGTGTCGAATATATACTCGAGAGACAAAACAATGAAAAGAATATGCTGTTGTCATAGCCCTAGTGATGACACATGGAATTTTCTGTCTAAAGGTGATTTGAAATGAGAGAAAATTTTATATTTGCTGCTCACGAATGCAATCAATAGAAAACTATTTTTAAATTACTGTTCTAATAAGAAAAGGCTGTGTTGTTTAACTCTTGAAACAATGTCACACATTGTAAGTGCGTGTTGTACAGTTGCTCAAAAAGAGTATAAAAGTCGCCACGACGAAGTATGTTCGAATCTGTATGGGAGTATTGGCCAAAAGTTGTGTAAAATCCGCTCTTAAGTAAAAAAAGAAACGAGGTAAAACATCACAACACCGTGAAAATAACGGAAATAATAACAACAACAACAACAACAACAATAATAATAATAATAAGAAGAAGAAGAAGAAGAAGAAGAAGAATAGTTTTTTTTTACATAGGCGTCACCACTTATCAAGGCCGATAGGCCACTCAAGGATAACGGTTAAAGGGTGTAGAGTAGTCAAAAGGACAATATAGTAATCGATAGTAATGGAAGTTCGGTAAATTTGTTAACTTAAGTGGAACGGCTCATCAGAAACTTGTTCACGTTGGAGTTGAAGACAACCATATTATAGACAGCTGGAAAGCAGGTAAACGGAAGACAATTCCACAGGCGTGCAGTTCTAAGAAAGAAGCTTTGATCATGGAATCTATGTTTAGGTTTAGGCACAGATAAAGAGTGGGGAAAATTATTGATAATGTTTTCAGGTAGTCTAGTGTTTCTTGTGAAAGTTTGGCGAGGGGGGACCATTGATTGAAGCTCAGTCGAACACTTTCTATGAAAATAACGATAAAGCAGAGACAGACTCGCAACATCGCTTCTGTGAGATAGAGGTTGCAGCGAAGAGAAAAGGACATCTCCCACCAGGCCACGAAGTCTATTTTGAACCCTATCAAGGCAGGACAAGTCTTTTCTGGCAGCTCCTGCCCATATGTGGCAACAGTATTTCATCCTTGGACGTATCTGGCTCTTATATAGATAGAGAATTGCATCAGCAGTGAGATATCTACTGGATCGATAGAAGGATCCCACCATTTTTCCAGCGGCCTTGGCAACAGATTTGATGTACGTATTCCATTTAAGATCAGGAGTAAAGGTCAAGCCCAGAAGCCTGTCAAAACTTGAGGCCTCCCTAAGACGAGAGCCATTCATTTTAATTGATGCCAGATGGGGATCAGAACGTTGATGATGTAAAGAAAGAAGCTTGGTTTTAGATGCATTAAAAGTAACCAGCCACTCCTTTCCCCATTGTACAACGTGATCAAGATCAGAGGAGAGAGAATCGGAGAGAACTTGGTCGTTTACTGTCTTAGATGTGCTACCATAGATGGTAGTGTCGTCAGGAAAAGAGTTGGGCCCCTGAAGGACTCCAGCATTTATACTTTGAATAGTTATAATAATAATAATAATAATAATAATAATAATAATAATAATAATAATAATAATAATAATAATACCACCACCAGTGGTTGTTTTACCTAAAATTCACTAAATCTCCTAAATGAAATGTCAAATAAAAGTATTGAGATTAACAGCGTCAATGAGACTAGAACTCAAAGTGAAGGTCTCATATCCGACAGGTGTATCTTGGAACAGCAGCAATAACCTGTCTTCATCCTGCAACTACTAGAATAGAGTGGCGTAAAGAGATTAACAAGGTAATTATGCAGTGCTTCTTCAGAAGTAATCTTTATGATAAAATAGAAAGCCTATCAGAGGTTACAGAAAAAGTATTTTTAGCAAATTGAGAGGAAGGTGAACGTTTGAATCAATAGAATAGCTTGTGTGTGATCAGAAAAGAGCGATACGGAAGAATTGATGCATCGTACGCCATAAATACAGATGAACGCAAAAGTATTGGGGCTGACACGACACGAAGATGTAGAGATTGATAAGGCACAAGGAAATAACGAAGAAATAATGGGAAAACTGATAACGAGGTGATAGAAGAAGCTGAGGAAGTGAGGAGGCTTACTGAAAGCTGAGGGTGGAAGAAAACAGAAGTGATTGAATCATTTTCAAAAACTAGACAGAAAAATCTCTGAATGGTTCAGGTAGACAAAGTAAATGATGAAACAAAATAGGTGAAATAGAGGGGCATCAGAGGAAAAAATAATTTGATTGAAGCTGAAAGTGTTTAAGTGTTGGAAACATTCAGATTTCGAATAGAAATGAACCTAGGTGAAAGAGAAAAATAAAAGGTTACATAAAAATGCTTAAAAATAGATGAAGGGGACAATTGGATACGAGGAAGACAGAGAAATTAAAACAATTGAATGAAAAGTACAGAGGGAAACATGCGGGAATTAATACTAGTCCCAGTACTAGGATTAGCCTAGTCCTAGAGGAAATCAAACGAAGAATGCTAATAAAAAGTGCAAAGGTATGATATGAAGTTCAAAGGTATGATATGAAGTTCAGATCGAATAAGTTGTTTATTCTGGAGCAGAATAGACGGTGAAATTACGTAAATGAAGTACCAAAGTCGGAAGTGCATAAAGTTTTAAAGTGATATTTAGAATGACATACAAAGTAAGTCAGAGCAAATTCAAGATATGATAAAGGTAATCAAGGAGAAATTTATAAAAATGTCGGAAAATTCCAAATTGGAAGGCTCCTAGACTATCTGGCATACAGTCGAATTGTATAAAAATCTTACCAATTTGCATATAATGATTGCATCGCAATGTTGACAGGAGATGAAATTCCTGAGTGGAAAAGTAGTGCTCAGCTGCTTTCTCTAGTTGTGGAATTCCTGACAGGTTTGCTGGCGGATATTTACTATTATCTAGAACAGTAAGAGATCTTGCCGGAAGAATAAAAAGGATGTATACGAAGTAGTACAAAGACAACGGATTCTATTTGTTTCTTGCTAGGAAGTATTGACTTCAGGAATCCACAAATCTATCTATGCTCTTGATTGAAGCATATGCTATGGTTCCTCATAACTGGATTAAGGAATATATGGACATATTTGGAATAGCAATGAATGCGTGATATTTCTTGTAAAGAAGTATAAAACAATGGAAGGTGACATTAACACCAAAACAGGAAAACGTGAACAGAGATATTTTAAAGAGTGACAGGTTGTCCTCATTGTTGCTTGTTTTGAGTATGGCATCCTTGTCGTTCATATAACGAAAGGTGAATACGTGTTATGAATGGAAAATAAAGGAGTATTGTGTAAGCCGTTTAGTAGAATATTATGGATGATTCAAAGTTGCATACAATGAACGAAGACCAGATAAATATGCTCCTCCTCGGACTTTTAAAATGTTCAGTAATGATACAGATATGGACTTTGAAGAAGTGTATCTGAAATTGAAACGGGCAAAATTGTTGAAAGTAAATAACGCGTTTGAATGGGGAAATGATAAAAAGGCTGGAGAAGAATGATTCAATACTTAAGAATTAGGGAATTAGATAAAATAAAATAAATGAAATGAAGGAAATAATAAGATAATATTTTTTTTTTAAATATCGATCCGTTCTTAGGTCAGGATTTAATCAGAAAAATATCCGTAATAAACGGGCATTATCTATATTTGGATATTGGGCGGATAATATTCCATGAAAAGAAATCTGAAAAATATGGACTGGAAGATAGAAAAACGATGACAATGGAGTCTTCACCCAAAGAGTTCTATCAAGAAGTTATATTTAAAAAACAAAAAAAAACATTACTAATTGTTGTAGAATGATGCGTAACAGAAGAAAAATAGTTTGAAAGTTTACATTTCTAACTGTAAAGACAAGCTTATGAAGGATATATCGAGATTTAGGAAGAATGTAAGAGTAGCAATGAATTTAAGGCGATAAGAAAAGTGGACTATGGTCGGAGGATATCAAATGTTAAATCCTTTGAACTTGTGTCTTAAAGACATTGTTTTAGGTTCATTAAAATGGAATTTACGTAGATAAAGTTTTAAAATAGTTTCGGCTCACATGGGTCTCTTACAGATGAGCGCATTAAAATATTAGGTACTAAGAGGGTATATTATATGGTTAAACTAACAATTTCTAACTCAAATTCGACACCCTGACTTTCAGCCCCATACTCTGTTGTCAAAACTTCCAACTCTAAAACTCGACACTTTCAAGTTGACTTGCACACGACTACGTACGTATCACTCCTTTTTCCAACTCGTCTTCTGTTCACTTTACGTTCAGTTTTATTTACATGGCTCAATTGCTTATAAGCGGTTACATTAGGCGTCGCTCACGAAACATAAAACCAACTGAGTATTGCTATTTTAATCTTCTTTCCTATTTTCTTTATAAACAAACAACTTTATGCGACCAACGTTTTGAAGCACATACACATGCTAACCAAGTAAGTTATGATTTTCCATACACTCCTGCCTGATCTCATGATTTCAAACACAGCAAAGGGAGCAGTGTTCGTCTTTGTCGGGTATTCCTCGAAGAATCAGAGGCGTCACTTCCTCGTTTCTATCTTTCTCATCACGATCATTATCGCCACCAGTATATGCCATCATCCCCTCTTCTGATTCTATAGACAATGCTCCTACGCTCATTCGAAGGAGCAGCATGGAATCAGGATAATTCTTAAATTGTATGTGATCTTTTTCAGTCCTAAGAATCAGAAGAGGCATAACAGGGGCGGATATCTTTCACATTGCGTGGGGCACCAGCAATCAACACAGTCTGAGATTTATTAAGTTATCAATATGTCCGCAGCTGAATCTTATAGTGCGCCAAGTATTCGGGGGGTAGTACATCGGTAACGTATTCTGATCCTCCATTCGGGTGTGAATTTCTGAATTCTTGAGATCGAAATGAAGAAGCATTATCAGTCACGATGTTTAGTTAAAAAACGGATTTGAATGCTCGATATATCCTGTCGTCTCAGCAAACGCCATATCATAAATCGCGTCGGGCCACAATCTGTTTAATTAAGAAATATTTTTCATCATAATGCGTTATATACATGCCTATCCGACACTAGCTGCCCATCTCAATTTTCCCATTTTTACCATGAAGACAGTACCGGGATAATTCGCTTACACACTTCGCAAGATCGATGCGTTCGTAGTTACAAGACACACTCTTCAGACAAATATGCGTCCAACGAATTACGGGATATCCACTCTGCTGATGTATTACAGGGATCTGATCAGGTGATAATTAAGACTGTATGTGCCAGTTGCTGGGGCTCAGATCGCTGCCCCATTATATCAATCTGCCTCATTTGGCACTCGTCAACTTATCAGCCAAATTCTGCGCAGATGGAACTAAGGTATTTTTTAACCTGCAAGCTGCATTTGTCAACTATACACTTTATTAACGGCAGTTTCCTTCATACCAACATTTCAATTGCGGCTTTAGTCCTAACTTTTGTATTTCCAGTTAAGGTATCGGTTAACCATTGCACACAATGAGTAAGTCTGAAGATTTACAACCGCAGCTTGCCATTGCAACACAAGATTTGGGCCCTTCAGCGTGGCATCACGTTCCGCCAAATTATGCTAAGCATAATTTTTGGACGAAGCCAGCCCGCATTTTCCACAATAGAACCCAATGGTTCCAATACTACACCTGTAGCCAATGAACTTCCGTCAACCCATGCATTTAATTAGTGTCTGAACACATGCCACTTCCTTTGGGCTGAGTCGTTCCTACATACTCTAATTAACGTTTCGGCCATTATTTGATCGTCTCATCCTTTTGTTACCGCAGTTACTCGTCTTTTTAGTACTCCTGATGCCGATCGGAGCTATCCACAGACAGGTGAACGTCCTACTAATTTACCGCAAATAAATACTGAAGTAGCTTTCGCTATGGTTCTCATCCTCCACTAAAAAAGTTTTAATAATATGTTCATTATTATACTACGTTTAGGCCAAAACCTAAACGTGTCAAATAATATCATTTTCCTTTGATTCTGGCCGTCTGAAATGACCATAATGACTTATGGACACGTATCTGCAGGCAGTCTCTCTTTAAATCCAGCAATGCTACATGACTCCCTTTCTGGCGCCACTTCCGTAATTTAGAGACGCACGCATCTGCATTTCCGGCGAACGCATCAACACGATTCAATTCTCAGTAATTCATTGAGTTATCCTAGGTGTTCCTGTGGCTATGGTATTAACCAACCGTTATCAATCCACACCTGAAGTTCTTCATATGCAGCCCGATTCTTGGTAGAAATTGCATACTCTGGAATGGTGTTGCACAGCCGATCTGGCGCCTCGCTGATGGTTCACTTTTACCAGTCCAGGCGCTTTCTTTGTCATAGCATAGAAGTACTTTTTCCAATAGAAATATCTACACAGATTCTTTTTCCCTCTACCAAACGTAACACCTCCAGCCGCTATTGTCATAACGCCTCCGAGTGCTCGTATTGTGTCAATTCTAATTAACAGGTTGTAGACAAGGTTTTTTTTTTTGCTTCACCAGTACATCAACTACGGCGGTCTCACCTTTTTCAGAACAGATCGTGACAGTCCCTACACTACCAAGTGCTTAGGATAAGCCATTGATGGGCATAACACTTGTTGCTTTCTACACATCTGACAGTGATTTGCGCTAACTATTGACCAGAAAAATCCCGTGTTTACGAGTGTCAAATACTGCACATCACGAATTTTGACGCCAATGACAGGCAATTCTGTTTATTTTTGACGAAGGAACAAGGGTGGCGACAATATCTTGTCCCCAAATTTGTTACCCGAACAGTTGCGAGATATGTGACCCACCTCATTGCAGAGATAACATCGTACTCTTCTGTATGTTCGTGGATAAACACCTCTCATACTATTCCGACTTCAGCACTCCTTAGCAAAATAATTAGGCTCCCAACATGTATAACACACCAGACTCACGCGCTTCACGCTTGTTGGGAGAGAATTCATATTCTCTTCGTAAGGTTCACGTGTTGAACGATGAGTGCTAGCTAGCGCTGTTATTGGTTTTGGTTATTAAGGATATTTTGAGTTCGGGCCAACAAATCATCCGTTGTTAATTCGTCAATTTGTGACGATGCTTGCAACAGTCTACTGACATCCTCAAATTTTGTCGTTGACTTCACCAAACAAAACAGATAACTTCCGTACATCGGCTAATGCACGTCAACCGTTTCATTGGAGTGAAGTCGCCGGCTAGTGAACAGTTGCCATGCAATTAAAGGATTCATACCATACAGGAATTGCTTAATTTCACGGCAGCCTGGTTCATCGCGGAGTTGTTGGTATACTACATAACCCCACCCCACCCCACCGACTAGCCTCAAAAGGATGACTGTTGCTTGTTATATAATTTTGCACAGTTTACATATTCGCTCCGCCTTCTTAACGGATTCAACGAGAGACGGTCCAGGACTAGATCCATCAAACTCTAATACTGAGCGAATATCGAATCTGTACAATTTTTATAATCACTGCTTACCAAAGCCAGAATAGCTTATGCTAACAATTTCTAAGGTAAATTGGAAACCCTGCTGTAAAAACTTCCATCTCTAAAACTTGAAACGCTGTTGAGAAAACTTTCAACAAAACTCAACAATCAAGTTGATTTGCACACGACTACATACGTAGCACATCTTGGCCATTTTTATTCACCTGTCTCATTTGCATATAAGCGGCGAGAGTCAGCGTTTCTCACGTGACTGTGAACCATAAAACTAACTTAGTAACGCCATTTTAATCTTCTTTCCTATTTTCTTTGTTTACACGACCGACCTTTTGAAGCACGTACACATGCTAGCCAATTAAGCCATCATTTTCCCTACATGTAGATATTCTGGACTACTTATATATATATATATATATATATATATATATATATATATATATATATATATAAATTTAACCAAACTTGCAGATTTTCTAAAGGTTATATCGCTGTTAGCTTCAAAAGGGATTTAGGAATACTTCATCTGTTTTCATCAGTAATATATGGGTTAAATACCATAACAACTGTATTCCACTCAAAGCCCCTTTATGAGTTCACTTAGAGTAGAAGGCGTTTCGATAGAGAGAAAAACGGAAGGAAAAAGAACAGGGGATAGTAAGAATGATAAAAGTAATATTTTATTATGAGCATAGTAAAAAATAGTACACAGTTATTATCCTCATTCAATTCCGAGCAACATCGGTTCCTTCCACTTTAGTATTTATATTCATAATCTCACTTTATGCTGTCTTCAATTTGTTAAGGTGAACAACAATAATGGTTTCATAGTAGGACGCTTTTTATATGATATTCATCTATTAATACCAGACAGAATAAACTCCAGACAATGTAATCACTTCGTGTCCAGAATAGCTAAAAATAAAAAACAGATTAATTAATGTTAAAGGCAGACGTACTTAAGACCTCAGAATACAAATGACGCACTTTAAAATTACAGCAAGAAATAATGAAAATCGTACTGAGCGAATACACCTGTCAAATCTCAAAATTAAATACTAAAGAATATTACGTCAATTAAGCGTAAGCTTCTACTAATAACTATGAAAACCATCTGTGTTTCATCAGCGTCAACTGTATCATCATGAAGGTTTTGCAAGACCCGCAAACCATTGTGACAAATCACCCCCAGTCTGGAGCCATGAACATAAAAATAAATGATTAATGATATATTGTTTTGCAGGATTTTCTAGTTGACCAAACTAATATTGGATTGTGAAGAGTGGGGTTTCATGTCATTTATTAGATAATTATATTAGACTGAATATGAGTTATATACATTGTTTGTCTACAATTACACATAACAACACAGCAGTTAGAATTATTGCCAATAATTCACAGCTTCTTGTGAAATGCAGTCGTAAAAGTCTGATAAAATGAAGATAGACTTCTTGCCCATGTCTGTACGAGGCATTTTAGTGCCGTGTACGTCACAAGAGAGAAGAACGAATAAAAAAAAGGGAAGAAAAATAGTATTTACGGCTAGATTTGATTCACGACTCTACCTGCGCAAAGAATTTTCATCGAATAATTTTTTTCTCTAGGAGTGGAAAGAGGGGTGGAGAATGGAAATAAAACGCAAAAAAATGAAACACGTTAACAAAAAATGAAACACGTTTTAAAAAATGAAACACGTTAAAAAAATATGAAACACGTTAAAAAAATGAAACACGTTTTAAAAAATGAAACACGTTAAAAAATATGAAACACGTTAAAAAAATGAAATACGTTTAAAAAAATGAAACACGTTTAAAAAAAATGAAACACGTTTTAAAAAATGAAACACGTTTAAAGAAAATGAAATACGTTTAAAAAAAATGAAACACGTTAAAAAAAATGAAACACGTTAAAAAAATAAAACACGTTTATGGAACAAATGAAACACGTTTAAAAAATAAAACACGTTTAAAGAAAAAATGAAACACGTTTTAAAAAAAAATGAAACACGTTTAAAAAAAATGAAACACGTTTAAAAAAATGAAACACGTTTAAAGAAAGAATAAACGAAAATAAAATAAAAGCCGCAAATCACCGAATGGACAGTTACCTCCCTGCTACATTCCACTCCACGTACACACTCATCGAAAAATCGAGATCAATATTTTCTGGCATTTTGTGTTCTTACGACTGAATTTAAAACTAACCAAATGAAACCCCACTTTACTTTCAGATTACATTGTCTCATTCGTTTTATATGCATCCATGCATTTCCCTGAAAGGTAGCGTCCATCTTGTTATTTGTCACATTTATGTTTGAAATCGTATTTTCTTTGTGAATAAAACGGATGTTGTTATTATTATTCGCATATTGCATTTCATATTGAAATCGATTTTACTTTACATTTTAAGGCCAATGATGGGAACATAATGTGTGCTATAATACACTGTGCGCACACACGCTCTTGATCTATTTTAGAAGTCCTGTTTATAGATATCTTGGGATTGGGTCAGGTGTAGATTAGGGTTAAATTAATGTTAGGCTGTACAAAATTCAGAATAAACGATACTATCGGATGCATCGCGAGGGGATAGGAATTTATCTGTTCTGAAGTAGTATTATAAATGAAACAATGTTTTATAAAAATTCGCCTTTACATAAATGGATTCCAGCCTCCTAAGTAATATATAATAAATGACTACAGGAATTCGCCTCTGGACCAAAATTATCATAGGTTTGCAACAACAGATGCCACATACAAACTCAATACATGTAGCCTATTAGCCACTATCATGTAGCATCGAACACTATTTTAGACACATTCAGTTGTGATAAGAAAATGCTATATTGCATCCAACCAGTAAGAGCATTAAAATCGCAACATTTTTAGAGAAAGCAGTTCCTATATTTCTCTTTAAATATTTAGTCTTTCCAACGCTATCAGTTGTCACCGGGACCAATTCTACATGTTCCACAGACATTGCGATTACACCTACCCTAACTGGCTCATAAATACTAGCGCATAATCTTTTCAGTTTCCGTTTTATAAATAATAAAGTCTCCCTCTCAAAATTCCATTTATTCTGGCAGAACCATGAGAATTCTCATATTTCAGAATCCCGTAATTCGCTTTATAAATAAACGCTATTAACATTATAATATGGCGTCACGAAGAGACATATTTTGGGGATCAGATTTTAGTCCATTTAATACGTAGGTAATACGAAATAATACCAGGAAGAAAAAGAATCATTAAAAGAACTTGAAATAACCCATTTACTTGATTTCTTTTACAAAGTTTAAACTAAGGTATCCACTACTTATTAATTGTCATCTACCATAACGACACCGACAACGACGTCTATGTAAAAACGTCAACAAAATTGAGTTCTTTCACCATTAAACACACTGCCTGTACATTAGTGATACTTTAAAACAACACATTTCATATGCATATAAATACATATGAAATGTGTATTTGCGACTTTTATATTAAGATTTTTTAAATAACGATTTGTCCTAAATGCATAAAAAATGTCATCACCTTTGTCAAATCAACCAAGCTGAGGTCTTTTATCGTAAAACACACTGCATGTACACTGGCCATGTTTCAAAATTACGCAGTTCATATATATTTATATATTGAGGAGTTTAGTTTCCGACTTTTAAATTAAGATTTTTTTTCAAAACATAAAAAAAACAACGAAGACATCTTCGTCATTGACTTCGTCAAAACATCAAGAAAAACTTAGTTCTTTTACTGTTAAACAAACTGCGTGTACAATCATGATGTTCTTATAATTTTTCTCCCTCCAAGCGCAAAGTTTGACACAAGGTTTGTTTTTAATGTGGGGAAAATCCGGCAGCCCAAAGGTGTACCGAATTTTCCCCACATATAGATAGAAGCAAAAATACAGTTTGTCTCAGTAACGTAGCATTTCTATACTTACCGAGGATAGAAATTAGCCCGTTGGGATGTTTCAAAAAGACATATTTCATATGTTTTATATATTGAAGAGTTTAGGTCCCAAATATTTGCGACTTTTATATTAAGATTTTCCTACAAATATAAGAAAACAACGACGACGTGTTCGTTATAACTAAATTAAAGTTCCCAAATATTTGCGTTTTTTATGCCGACAGAAAAATACGGAAGTTTATTGAACGAAATAAAACCTATTTTTGTCAGCAATTTTTGTACGCTACATAAATATGTAGCGTAAATATTTTAATACAATCATAATTTTTTTATCGGAACAAATCATTAGAAATATACTCTACTATTTTGAATTTAAACCATTAAATATATAAATATATGTGAAATGCCTCGGTGCTTCGTCACGGTACACTCATTATGTGCACGAATGTAAATACCCGCTATTGTACTGGGATGGCAGTTGTTCCTACTAACAACCGTAATATTTTTTAGAGGTAGGGTAGGGGTTACTTCCACCGTGCAACGTTAGTACACGGGTACTGCTAGTAAGTAATGAAAGGTTTTATCCGTATTTTGTCTGCTTTTTGGAGGACGTATTAAGGCGTATTTTAGAATATGTTTTTGAAAGAGTTCGAATCTGTCGACTGTTGCCGAGTTCGAATCTGTCGACTGGTGTTAATTGTGACACCCTGAACTGAGGATCTCCAAAAGGGCGAAGCACTCATGTTTGTAGGTATTTAAGGCATTTAATAATTATCATAGTAAATACTTCTATATATATATATATATATATATATATATATATACATATATATATATATATATATGTATATATATATAAAAGAAGTCCTAATTATGAATCAAAAATCAGTTTCAAAATGAAAAAAAACAAAAAACAAAATCAACTTTACTCAATATAAATATAGCTCTAGAACACCTATATCTATCGAGCTTATTACATATAATGTAAAAAATGGCCACTGTTTTCTTTTAAAATATGAATACATTTACTAATAGATTAAAATAAACTCCGCTATTTAGACTTCAGGTGTAATTCCCCCCTCTCTCTCTCTCTCTCTCTCTCTCTCTCTCTATATATATATATATATATATATATATATATATACTTAGGGGATTAGAACAAGAGTCTTAAGAGCAGAGTGTATTAGTAAATACATTTAAAATAAAAGAAAAGAAAACAGTGCTCGTTGTAATGTAGATATACAATATTTTTGCTGATGAGGAGACTTTGTTTCCAAAAACTATCTGATAAAATTATTTTTCAAGACTCATTATCTATCAGAATAAAAACATCGTTTACCGAAACGATCATACAATTTATTGATTTTTTTTGTTGCGATATTTTTTATTCATAATGGGGTATGATCTCACAAAGTCGGGCGATTCTATTTATAAACGATGATGCTAGGAACTGAGGAATCGAATTAATTCACGTTCTGCTACCAACCAATCAGAAACCAGAATTGCTTCATAAATATTAAACTTTTCTGTAGCAATTTAGCATGTTTTTTCCCGTCTCGACACGGTAAGAATATTTTGCTCTGTGGAACTGTCTACTGCAAACAAGTCACCTCTCAAGACTGGTGTGGAACAACGAACCATCGGAAACTGTTCTGTCTACTGCAAACCAGTCATCTCTCAAGACTTGTTTAGAACAACGAACCAATCGGAAACTGTTCTGAAACTAAACATGGCTTACACTTCTAGAGGTTATGCGCCCAGCGTGCGTCTTTATTTCGATGGATCCGAATCAAAATTCGAATTGTGGCAAGTTAAATTTCTAGGATATCTACGAATCCAAAAGCTACACAAAGTACTTCAAACACAACCTGAAAACAGAAACGACCCCGACTTCATTGAAAAGAACGCAACTGTCTTTACGGAATTAATACAGTGTTTAGATGACCGAAGTCTATCACTAGTAATGAGAGAAGCCCTGGACGATGGCTGCAAAGCATTCAACATATTGAGAGAGCATTATTTATCGAAAGGAAAACCTAAAATTATTTCTTTATACACTGAACTGACCTCTCTAAAACGAATGGAAGCCGAAAGTATTACTGATTATATTATAAGAGCCGAAACGACTGCAAATTCTTTAGAAATGTCTGGTGAAGTTATAAGTAACAGTCTGTTAATTTCCATGGTCCTTAAGGGATTACCGAGTGATTTCAAGCCATTTACCACAGTGATAACCAAGAAAGAAAAATCCATGACTTTTAGCCAATTCAAGGTAGCACTCAGAAGTTACAAAGAAACTGAAAAAATCATCACAGAAAAAAAACGAATCCACAAATATCATGAGATTTAAAAATACACACATAAAAACACCAAAATTAAATTATACCCATGCCAGGAATAAAAACCGCAACTTTGCCAAAAACAATTTTTCTCCTAAGAAAAGTACAAAAATTAGTTGCTATAATTGTGGACGACCTAATCACAAGAGTTTCCAATGTAGATACAGGACTCAAAATGGCGACTCCATTAAAAATGTTAAGAGCTCTGTTAGCGAACATACATTCTTATTTTCGTGTACGTTTAATACTTCAACAAACAATAATAATGTTCTTGTCGATTGTGGGGCCACGGCACATGTTATTACAAAGAAGCCTGATTTTATCAATTTTGATCCCAACTTTAAGCCACAAAATCATTTTGTAGAACTAGCTGACGGGAGTCGAGTAAATGATATGGTTTTGAAAGAGGCGATGCTAAAATTTCGCTAAAGAACCATAAAGGTGAATTTTGTTTCTGTATTCTAGAAAACGCCCTTCTAATCCCAAAATTTAAACAAAATATATTTTCTGTACAAGTTGCCATAAAACAAGGTGCAAATATAAACTTTAGTCCCAATAAATCAAAACTGTTACACCCGAATGGAACTGTATTCGACATTAAAGAAAATGGAAGACTATATTATTTAAATAGCGTAGTCCCATCGAAAACTGCCTGCCATGATTTACGGACATGGCATAAAATTCTTGGACACTGCAATATTCCTGATATCAAAAAGTTGCCGATTGTAGTTGATAGAATGAATATACAAATATCAAAAAACTTCAACTGCGACGTCTATACGCAAGGCAAAATGACAACCTATCAAAGCAAGATACCAGACAAGAAGGCCAAAAAAAAATCCTATCAATGATGAATTGTGACTTGAACGGTCCCATGGAACCGATGGCCAGAGAACATTATAGATATGTGTTGAATTTCGTAGATGACCATTCAGGTTTAATAATGGTTTACTTTTTAAAGAACAAATCTGATACCCTGCTAGCAACTAAAAAATATTTAGCCGACATGGCTCTCTACGGTGAAATAAAGTGTATACGCTCTGACAACGGTACGGAATTCACCAATAAAGACTTTGAACTTTTACTAATTAACCATCATATCAAACATGAAAAATCAGCTCCTAGATCGCCACACCAAAACGAGACTGCTGAAAGAGCGTGGCGGACACTTTTTAAAATGGCAAGATGCCTACTCACTGAATCAAAACTCTCCAAAAACCTTTGGACGTACGCCCTTATGGCAGCAGCCTAAATACGCAACAGGTGTTTTAACAAAACACTATCTAAAACTCCATATGAATCTTTCTGTGCTAAAAAAAAAATTTAAGCAGAATGCATACATTTCGTTCAACTTGCTTCGCATATATAGATAAAAAGAGTAAATTTAATATTAAAGCTGACAGAGGTATATTTCTTGGATATGATAAAAACAGTCCAGCCAATTTAGTATTTTTTCCAGGGAAAAATAAATAAAAGAAATCCGATATGTAAAATTCACAGACACGTTTAATTTTACAGACGAAAACCCGTCATATGAAGAAGATGAAATTATATTTCATCAAATAATTAAACAAACGAAGACAATAAAAATGACGGAGACAAGTGTGTACATGATGATGATGATGATGATGATGATGATGATGATGATGATAATAAAGTTGAAAGATATCCCAAAAGAAATAGAAGGCGACCCGATTTTTTTGTGGTCGACAATATAAAAGATTATCAAATCGACTATTGCTATTTAATGGAAAATGCGCCAAAAAGCTTTAATGAAGCAATTAATTCAGAACATT
The DNA here is from genome assembly GCF_053919585.1 of Euprymna scolopes. NCBI lineage: Eukaryota > Metazoa > Mollusca > Cephalopoda > Sepiida > Sepiolidae > Euprymna > Euprymna scolopes. Next base: position 41,216,835 of record NC_136522.1, read on the forward strand.
GTGATGAATGGAAAACTGCCATGAAAAAACGAAATAGATGCCTTTACCGAAAATGATACTTATACGGTAGTGACTCTCCCAAGAGATAAACATGTTATTTCTACAAGATAGGTATTTACAAAAAAGACTACATCATCAGGCGTAGAACAGTACAAAGCTAGATTTGTTGCTAAAGGCTACTCTCACATTTACAGTAGAGAATATTTTTCTACGTTTTCACCGACCACAAACCTAACGACAATCAGAATTTTACTGCAAATCGCATTGCAATATGACTTAAACATCCATCAAATGGACGTAAAAAATACTTATTTGAATGCCCCAATAGACTGTGAAATTGATATTGCCCCTCCAGAGGGATTTATAATGAAAAATAAAAATAGCGTGTGGCAACTTAACAAGTCATTATATGGTATAAATAAGAGTGCTCAGTGTTGGAATACAGTATTTCATGATTATATTATTAAACAACAATTTAGACAATGCGCTGTAGACCCCTGTTTATATACCCAACACAAAGACGATAAACTACTGATTTTGGTTTTGTGGGTCGATGATATTTTAATCGCATCAAATTGTGACATAATGTTAACCGATGTTAAGAACAAATTAAGTAAAAGATTCAAAATGACCGATCTTGGTAAAATATCCTGGTTTTGGGGGATAGAATTTACTCAAAGCAAAGGACTTGTTACGATGAATCAATCGAGATACATCGACAAAATACTATTAAAATTTGGAATGGGAAACAAGAAACGCTCTACACCGGTCGAAAATGATATTAATAAAAATATACACACAGAATCTGAAATAATAAGTGACAAACAATACCGCGAAATTATAGGTAGTCTTATATATTTAATGACTGCAACCAGGCCGGACATATGCTATACAGTAACAAAACTGTCACAAAAATTAACACGACCGACAATGAAGGATTTAAACAGAGCTAAACAAGTCCTGCGTTATTTAAAAGGAACTAAAGAAAAGAGGTTAGTATGTAGAAAATCAAGAAATCCCCTAAAATTAGAAGGGTTTTCGGATTCAGACTGGAGAAACGGCGACGATCGCAAGAGTATATCTGGATATTGTTTCAGACTCTCAGAAAATGGGCCTATTATTTCATGGAAATCTATAAAGCAACAGATTATATCACTCTCTACGTGTGAAGCAGAATTTATCGCGATCACACACACAACCCAGCAAGCACTCTACCTTAAAAATATCCTAAAGACTATTTTAGAGCCATAATTAACTAAAAGCCCCGTAGTAATTAATTGTGATAATCAATCCAGTATAGTCTTAGTACAGAACACGATAATCAACCAAAGATCTAAGCATATAGATATAAAATACCATTTCATAAAAAACGAGGTGAAAAAGGAATCCATTATTTTGAATTACATATCAACAGAACAAAATATCGCTGATGTATTCACGAAACCCGCAACAAGAATAAAGATACATCGTTTTTTCTCAAAACTTGTTGGGGGATTCGACTGAATAATTTTTAAAAAAAATTTTTCCACGGCCCTGTATGTATATAAATTTCTATATATAAAAAAATAGTCCTGGGCAAGACGTTAAACTGTATCGATTTTATTTAACACTTTAACCTACTAATACGTAACTAATACTTTTGCTGAAATAAAAAAAATTAAAAAGGTCACTTTTTTTAAACCCTCTTTGTAATTTGCTTTTTCGCCAAAATACTTTTTGTATGCTTATTTTAAGGCGCGCAGAAATTACAATTGACTTTTATTTATTTTTTGTGCACATTAGTTTTTTTTATTTTTCCAAAATGTCCTATTTTTTTTTTGCATTGTTTTAATTAACAAAAAATAAACAACAAACTTTTAAGCGGGTACATATTGCATGTATATTTATTCATATGTATATTTATTTATATGTATGCGTTTTTTCTTTTCTTTTTTTAAACTGCATAATCTAGTTTAATGCGTCTACTTAACCTCGCATTATTAACTACACCCATGTAGTTACTTATTTATTTATTATTATTTAATTATCATAACTTTACTTTATTTATATTTATATATATGTGCGTGTCTGTGTGTATATATATATATATGAACTTGACGATGCGTCTACCTAACCTTTCATTATCAACTACAGCCATGTATTTTCTTATTTATTTATTTATTATTATTATTATTATTTATTTATCCTAACTTTATTTATTTGGTATAAATATATGCATGTCTGTGTGTATATATATATGTGTGTCTATATGTTTTTATGTTTATATTTTTATAAATATGTATATTTATGTAATTGTATATACGTGTATGTGTACATGCGTGTGTATATGTATGTATATATACACATCTATTTCTTACTGTAGATCTATATATCCATGTATATGTATATAGGTAGGTGTGTGTGTACACATATATATATATAACCTTTCATTATCAACTACAGCCATGTATTTTCTTATTTATTTATTTATTATTATTATTATTATTTATTTATCCTAACTTTATTTATTTGGTATAAATATATGCATGTCTGTGTGTATATATATATATATGTGTGTCTATATGTTTTTATGTTTATATTTTTATAAATATGTATATTCATGTAATTGTATATACGTGTATGTGTACATGCGTGTGTATATGTATGTATATATACACATCTATTTCTTACTGTAGATCTATATATCCATGTATATGTATATAGGTAGGTGTGTGTGTACACATATATATATATATATGTATACATGTCTATGTATATATGTGAGTATGTATATGTGTATAAGAGTTGTGTGTATGTGTGTGTATGTCTGCATATAGATCCGTGTATGTCTGCATATGCATTGTTTATATATATATATGTGTTTGCCTATGTGTCTGTATATGGATGTGTAGAAATGTAGATATGTATGTATGCGTATTGTATTTGCGCGTGCGTTAGCGTATGTATTAGCTCTTAACTGCCTAAAAAACAACCCATTGTAAACTGAAATGAACAAGTCGACTGATAGTGACTACGAAAATTTTAAATGGAACCCTGTATTTGTCAAACACATGACATCTGCACTAACCCTTTCTCCCCTCTCTCTCTCTCTTCCTCTCTTTCCCTCTCTCTCCCTCTAGGTCTCTCTCTTTCTCTCTCTCTCTCATCTACTTAATATACCTTGCTGAACGGGCAAAAAGCAGTCAAAATTTTAAACCTAAAAATTGAAACTCCCCCTCCTGGGCCTTCTCTTTCTTCTTTAACATCCTCTCCCCTCCCCCTCCCTATATCCATATATCTCCACCCACGCTTGCCTGAATCTGCAACCCCCCCACACAATAAAATCTAAACTGAAATACTGTCAATACCCGTCTCCCTCCCTCCCCCTTATTATCTCCTATCCCCCTTTGTCCTTTTCTTTTTTTTTTCGTATTTCTTCGAAAACACTTCTTCCTAATACTAACAACCATTTCTGTAAGGTTTGACAAGGCTGTTGGATCGTAAACATGGTCCAACATCCGAAACATATGTAACCAAACGGATAAAACGGTAATAAAATAAAACGCATATTTGCTCTGCTATAGTATTGAGCACTCTCTTCAGGTTTTTACTGATACCCAGTTTTACCATATATATATATATATATATATATATATATATGTCATCCACAATAAATGAAATCAAAGGGATGTAATGTTTACCTTATATACGCAATGGTAAACTTCAGATTAATATAATATACAGTATTTATATATAGAAAATTTAATCCCAACCGAATAAAAACCTCAATACGTAATAGAAAGTATAACTTATTATAAGAGAAAAAAAATAAAACTGTAAGTTTAACTTTACAATCAAAATGTATTGCTTGACTGAATACTCAAAAAAAAAAAAACAGTTTACAAAGTCCTTATTCCGCGGAGTTTCAAACAATGCTTTTGTTTATTGAGATTATCGGACTGACTTCCTCATCTTGGTTGTTATAGTCACAACATTTCGGCCGTTTTGCCCTCCAGCCTTGGATGAAGGCCGGGGAGCAAAACGGCCGGAACGTTGTGACTATAACAACCAAGATGAGGAAGTCATATATATATATTCAAGTCATATATATATATATATATATATATATATATATATATATATATATCATTCAACCACGGTAGTGGTTGAATATATGCTTAAGTCCGAAATTGAATGAATCGAGACACATTCAAACCCCCACCACTAATTCCGTTCGCAACAAAATTTCAAACAGGTTATATAGCTGGATAGAACATCTCACTAGCTACATTTTGAAAAAGAAATTTCGAAAATTGGTTCAGTAGAAAAAAAGTTACAACAAAATATGTGGGTTCACAAACAGGAGAGTAAGTACATACATAAGTGACTAACGCTTTTTTTATTTTGCATAACTTTTTTTTGTATATAAATACTTTTTACTGCGATTTTGCCAATATGACATGTTAGCGTAACGGTTAGAGTACCGGGGGTAGGTGGAAATATTTTAGGTTCAATCCCGCGTATCGGTAGTTTTTATAATTAAAAAACCGAACTTTTTTTTTAATAACTAATTTTTTTTAAACTCTCCTTATGATTTTATAGCAAAAACAGGTGAATTTATCGATTAAAAATATTAGTGAATTCTATGATATACATATTCTTTGAATGAACTCGAATTTTTCGTTATCACATTTGATGAAAAATGTAGTCATTTCATAACAACTACTGTGATTCGAAATTAAATTGAAAATGTTATATGTTACCGTAACGGGTATAGAGCCGGGATTGGTGGAAAAATTTTAGGTTCAATCCCGTGTAATGTTTTTTTTAAATTAAAAACCGATGAAAATCGAACTATTAATATGCTAATAATTCGCCGGTTCCAAGTTATTATTATAACTACTACTCTTAGAGCTGCTGCTGCTGTGAGATCGTGTCTTGTCCATATTATCATCAGAAGCAGTGAACCGTCTTGCCTAGTTTAGGAAGTAGATAAGTCGAATAATACATGTGAACTTAAAAGACTAAAAAGAAGAAAATACTAGTGAGAGTGGCAGAGACAATCAGAAGAAGCCAGAAAAAAATGGATAAAATAAAAGGTTTAGTTTTTATTTTATTTTAGTAGAAGAAATGAAGGAAAAAACAACACAACTTTATTTAAACTGACTCGGAAATACTGAAAATAGTTTAAAGATTTTTAAAGGTAAATTTAAAAAATAAGGCTAAAAGCAGACGTCACTTTAAATGTCGATGACAATGAAACTTGGATAAAATAAAAGATTTAGTTTTTATTTTATTAGAAGAAATGAAAGAAAAAACAACACAACTTTATTTAAACTGACTCGGAAATACTGAAAATAGTTTAAAGATTGTTGAATTTTTATTTTATTATTCATTTATCTCATTTGTTCAAGGAATGAAAGAGAAATTTTTTTTTTTAGAAAGCAGACAACATTGTCGATTATTCCTGTATTTTTCTTTGTGTGTATTTATATATATAATATTAAAAACGAACTTGGAATAATAATGATAATAAATATATATTTATTTACAAAAAAAAAAGAAAAAATCGTCTGAAGGAGATTTTTTTAAAGGTAAATAATAAATACAATAGCAATGCCTGGAAAAATCATGGATTATATGGAAAAATGCGCGCATGAAAAGTAATATTCTTAAGATTTTATTAAACCTGGAAAAGCAAAGGACAAGAAATTCAACCTGGAAAAGTAAAGAACAAGATATTCTCGTAAAGTAAAAAATAAGAATTTTTTAGACTTAAAATATTGCAGCTAAAAATAAAATTTGAATATTGATAAATATTTTATTTATTATTTGCATATGTTGTTGTTTAGTGTTGAGTTAGAAAGGGTGTCAGTCGCTGGATTGAACTTATTTCCCCCCTATTATTTGCATATATTTATGCAGTGAAAATTGTTTGAATAAAATTAATTCATTAGTTAGTTAGTTAGTAGATGGAATTAATAATCTTTTACATAAAAATTAATAATTTTATTATATCATAATTAGGATCATTTAATTCAAATTTTATTTTTAGCTGCAATATTTTAAGTCTAAAAAATTCTTATTTTTTTACTTTACGAGAATATCTTGTTCTTTACTTTTCCAGGTTGAATTTCTTGTCCTTTACTTTTCCAGGTTTTTGGTGTCTGTATACATTTCCCTACGAAATAACTCTTTGATATACAGCGTTGCGGTGGTCGTAACAGCATAGACGTCAGTTTTTTTCTCGTTCTCTTCTACCTTCGCGGTACTGGTTCGAGCCTGCCTTCTTACTACTACACTTTTTTTATGCTCAACAGACACATCCTAACACACGGACAACACTGGGCTGAAATGCTAGTATATCTATAAAAGTGAACGTGTCTGTGTATCTGTGTGTGTGTGTGTACATTTCCCTACGCAATAACTCTGCCAATTCTTAGTCTACAGACTCGAAATTTGATATACAGGGTACTGAGATATGGGAAAATCTGCGTAATTAATTTTTGGCAAGAAATGTGGCTGTTAAGGGGTCAAAGTCCAACGATTTGATCTTTGAGAACTCAACCTCCGACAATTTGGGTCTAAACACTTGAAATTTTAGATATGTTCCTTGGACATTGATATAACTTATTAACTTGATTTGAGCAAAAAACAATAAATGTTTAGGGGCCATAATAGGGGTCAAAATTAAAAAAAAATAATACTGCGGTCTCTACCAAATTACTCAGACAATTTCTTGTCTAAACATTTGAAATTTTACATAAAGGGTATTCAGAGATAGGGCCAGCTTTTTAATCGGTTTGGGTCGGAAATTTTTAGTTACCAATATATAAATGTATGTATGTATATTTGCATGTCTGCCTAAAACTTTTGATAGAGGTGTCGGATTTTACCAAGATTAGTATCGTTTTTAAGTTCGACCTTACAGACGACAAATATTGAAACATTGGCTAAAAACATTAATATATTCATCTTTAACTGGACACTTTTTTACAGGGGGGGGTCGCTTTTTTCGCCGATAATTTTTAAAGTCATCGTCTCCTTTCGATTGTCTACCATTAATTTAAAAAAATGTCACTTCCGTTGCGGCGGTGGTCGTAACAGCATAGAATTCAGGGTTTTCCCCGTTCTTTTCCTCCTTCGCATTACGGGTTCTAGCCTGCCTTCCTATTACCACTTTTTATTTTTATTTGCTCAACAGACACATCTAAACACCCAGGCAACGCCGGGTTGAAATGCTAGTATATCTATAAAATTGAAAATATCTGTCTGTCTGTCTGTCTGTGTGTGTACACTTCTCTACCGTACATATTCACACTTTTTTATATATACATATGCACACTTTTTTATATATACATATGCACACTTTTTTTATATATACATATTCACACTTTTTTATATATACATATTCACACTTTTTTATATATACATATGCACATACAGTTATGAACAATATATAGGGCCTGAGCAAAGCTGGGCGGGACTGCTAGCATCTAAAAAAGTAAAAGTGTGTGTGTGTGTGTCGGTGTCTGTGTGTGTGTCTGTGAGTTTGTCTGTATACATTTCCCCACGCAATAATTTTCAATCTACAGACTCCAAATTTAATATACAGGGTATTGAGATTTGGGAAAAACTTTGTAATAGGTTTTCGGCCAGAAATTTGGCTGTTAAAGGGCCAATGTTTAACGATTTGACCCTTGAGAACTCTACCAAACTCCTCCGATAATTTTGGGTCTAAACACTTGAAATTTTAGATATCGGTTCATTGGACATGGTTCTAACTATATAACTTGATGTGAGCCCAAAACAATACCTTTTAAAGGATCATAATAGGGGTCAAAGTTTAAAAAAATTAACCCTTTTATTTTGCTCAGCATACACCTCCAAACACCCGGGCAACGCCGCGCTGAAATGCTAGTATATCTATAAAAGTGAACCTGTATGTGTAAATGTGTGTCTGTGTGTGCGTACATTTTTCGTCGCAATAACTGTCAATTTTCAGTCTACAGACTCGAAATTTTATAATAACTTGATTTGAGCCCAAAACAATAAATGTTAAGGGGTAACATTAGGGGTCAAAGTTTTAAAAAAATTGACCTCGGCGGTCTCTACCAAATTACTCAGACAATTTCTGGTCTAAACATTTGAAATTTTACATAAAGGGTAATCAGAGTTGGGGAAAGCTTTTTAATCGGTTTGGTCGAAAATTTTTAGTTACCAATATATAAATGTATGTATGTATGTATGTCTATTTGAATGTCTGCCTTAAACTTTCAATAGAGGCGACGGATTTTACGAATATCAGTATCGTTTTTAAGTTCGACCTTTCATACGAAAAATATCGAACAATTGGCTAAAAACATTAATATCTTCCCCTTCAACAAGGCACTTTTCTACAGGAGGGGGGGTCACTTTTTTCGCCGATACTTTTTAAAGTTATCCTCTCCTTTAGATTGTCTAGCCTTAATTTTAAAAAAATGTCACTTGCGTTGTCGCGGTGGTCGTAACAGCATAAACGTTAGGTCGACTCAAAATTTGATATACAGGGTACGGAGATTAGGTAAAATCTTTGTGATTTGGTCTCGGCCAGAAATTTAGCTGTGTAGGGGTTAAAGTTCAACGATTTGACCTTTGAGAATTCAACCAAACTCCTCCGCCAATTTTGGATCCAACCACTTGAAATTTTAGGTATAGGTTCCTTCAACATGGCTCTAATTAATAAGTTTATTTTAGCCGAAAAGAATAAATGTAAAGGGGTCATAATAGGTGTCAAATTTAAAAAATATTGACCGCTTTTTTTTGGGGGGGGGGCTCAACATACACTTCCAAACACACACACACACACACACACACACACACACATATATAAGTGAAAGTGTATGCATGCATGTGTGTCTGTCTGTGTACATTTCCCTACACAATAACTCCGTTCTTTCCCTCCTTCGAGGTACGGGTTCAAGTCTGCCTTCCTACTACCACTTTTTTTCTCCACATACACCTCCAAACACCCAGGCAACGCCGGGCTGTATTTCTATAAATGTGAAAGTGTCTGTCTGTCGTTGTGCCTGTGTGTCTGTCTACACAATAACTCGACATTTGATATACAGAGTACTGAGATTTGGAATAATTTTTGTAATCCGTTTTCGGCCAGAAATTTAGCTGTTAAGGGATAAAAGTTCAATGATTGGACCTTTGAGAACTCTACCAAACTTCTCCGCCAATTTTGGGTCGAGACACTTAAAAATTTTAGATATAGGTTCCGTGGGCATGGATCTAAATTAATAATTTTATTGGAGCCCAAAACAATAAATGTTAAGGGGTCATAATAGGGGTCAAAGTTAAAACAAATTTACCTCTGCGCTTCTACCAAATTACCCGCACAATTCCTTGTGTAAACATTTGAAATTTGACATAAAGGTGTTCAGAGATAGGGCAAGATATTTTAATCGATTAGGATCGAAAATTTAAGCTACCAATATATAAATGTATGTAAGTATGTTTGCATGTCTGCTTAAAACTTTCGATAGAGGCGACGGATTTTCACAAGACCAGTATGGTTTTGAAGCTCAGCGCTTCAGACGACAAATATCGAAAAATTGGCTAAAAACATTTTTTTTTTCTTCACCCTTAACTGGGCACTTTTCTACAGGGAGGGGACGCTTTTTACGCCTATATTGTTGAAAGTCATCCCCTCTTTTCGATTGTCTAGCCTTAATTTAAACCTACGTCAATTTCGGTTTGGCGGTGGTCATAACTACAAAGACGTCACGTTTTTTCCCATTCTTTTCCTCCTTCGTGGTACGGATTCGAGCCTGCCTTCCTACTATCACTTTTTTTTTCTCAATATACACCTCTAAACACTCGGGCAACGCGGGGCTGAAAACACGCGTTCTTTTATTTTCTCATGATAGTATTTATTACAGATCTTTTGTCGTAGGCAATCTTCAACAAGCAGTAAAAATCTGTTATAACTGTATATTTTTATGGAGCAAACTTTCCAGACAGTTCTATGGAGATATAACATATTCAAGCACAATCTGTACATGTCACAAACGGTCAAACTCATACCTCGTATTTCGAGGATGTATACACGCTGTTAGTCAGGTCTTCATCTTGTTATTTATGCCTTTTCTTTCTAGTTGTACTTTCGTATTTATAATTACTACTCTTAGTCATTTTTTTAGCATAATTACTACCTTAAATTCATTTTCGTCCTTTATATATATCACTATATATTATTTTCAATTTTAATTTTTCTATTTTATTAAAGCTTCGATTTCATTAGAATGTGTTTTTCACTTGGTTGCCTGTCAAATACTGAAAGAGCCGTACTTTCGTAATTATGATAATTCATGTTATTTATATTATTTAATTTACTCTGTAATTTATTTTCTCCATTTATTCCTTATTGTATATTTCATCAATTTAAATTGCTCTGTATTTAAATTTCAATATCTTCGGAATGTATTCGTTTATCTGTTACCGAGTAAACATTATTCGTTTTACTTTTTCTAATGTTTAAGATTATTTATCTGCATAAATTCTTTAGTTTTTCATGTCTGTAATCTCTGACGTATCTCGAGTAGTTGTGACATTTTTCTTTCTTTTCTTTTCTAGCTTATGTTTGGCTGTCATTTCCTCAATATGTTGTTAAGTGGTGCCATGTCAATTATAAAAGGTCATTTCGATCGAATGTCTCACTGAAAAATGATCCCGTGTTTTCTTATCTCTACCAGATGTTGTTCACCACGTGACAGTTTTAGCCTTCATTTTAATCATTACTTTTTCCTATAAAGTTGATAAGTTCATCAGATATTTTATAGGGATTATTTGATTGACCAAAGTAATTCAAGACATTATCACAGCATACTATTCAAACATTAAATTTATTTTACTATTTTTTAATATTAAATGTTATAACAACGGACAACGCAATACGATTATGTTTAAGTGGTAACTAAACACCGAAAATCGCAAGGAAGACTTTAGAACGTGATACGATTAGGACAGAGCCGCGAGAGTATTATTAAACTGATTAAATAAGCGAAAAATGCTCGCTTATATCGAGTCCAAAATACATTGATCAGCAGAACGAATCATTTGACTTACCGAACGCAACGCATATCGTTGTTTCGCTTGTTTGAGATATGCACTGTTTTTGATGGCGGCGGACTCAACACGAAAATAGTGTTTCGCCTGACGTGCAGCGTCCTTGTTATTACCAGGAGCAGCGCACCATTCTTTGTCAGTATCAACTCCACTAACCATGGCATTTTCCCATGAATGTTATCGAACATAAAAATTCAATGCACTACTGATAAAAATGTAAATATGCCAACCTGGTAAATCAAATTAAAACGTGTTTCTTGACGATTAAATATTTGTTTGTCTTAAAACAACGATTCTACCCCTGAAATGTTAGAACAAAAGCAAATATGAAATAAATTCTAAAGATAACGTTTCATCGTATCTTTTAGTTTCCATTGTTTTCTCTCTGTGTATTTTGATATTTTTTATTTGACCCACTCATGCATTTAATAAATCATTGATTTAACCACAAATCATGCATTTAATGCTGCTTTGTTTAATGCTAGATATAGCAATTAGTGAGCTTTATAGTCTGTTGAAATGAGTGTAAAGACAAAGCAATTGTTACTTTGTAATCGGAGGATTGGTGTTCAAATTTTGAATGGGGATATTGCTGAAAATTGGGGACGAGCGTCACTCTAATGGGTACCCTGTAAACTTATAAAATAACTGAGAACGGACAATATGGCATTCTCCGGGACTGGCGAATCAGGCGACTGATAATAAACCAACCTATATCTTAGAGGAGCCTGGGTCGGACTATACATTATCCAAAACATAAAACAAATTTTAGGGCCCCACAATAATGTCAAGATGAATTTCGGCTGCTATGGCAACTGAACGGAACCAGTTCTAAGCCAGAACCATTTCATACAATACACAAAATGCTTTGAGCAAACTACAATGATCTTCTCCAGTAGCAATAAGTTACATGTCGAGATTATTACCCGACAGCAATTTACATAAGATTTTTTATTGTTCCTACCGAATTTCAAGTTCGTATGTTAAAGTCTAAGCCGCGAACATACATACCCAAATTGACGGATTGACAATGTGGTCTCTAATACATCAGCAAATCTAGCGTGGGAATTAGGTTAGTCGAGGAAAATTGGCGTGAGATTGATTGGCACAAAAATAACCCACGCATTTGTCGTTGAAATATAAACATAGGATATTAGTGTGAAAAATATTTTCATAGTTTTAGTGAGAGATTGAAAACTCGAGTATTAGTGAATCTACTTTATTTGGTGAATACAAATACAATATTCAAAAGCAAGTACATTTTGAATAGAATAATTGATTTGAATTTTTCCATAGCAAAAAAAAAAACATGTTAATATGATCGTACGCAATACAAGAAATCAAGAAAATTAACATTTTGCCTGTTTTGTGACATTTGTGAAGCTCAAAAACTCCTTTACTTCATAGAATTATTGAATCAATTTTTAAATATTAATACAAAATATTTTATTCTATAATTTTATATTTATAGATTTTATAACTAAGCAAAAAATCACCTTCGCGCTAATGTATATCAAATGATCTGCCTGTCTTTGGCTTTAGCGGCGTTAGCATTTTTGTACACTGAAATAGTGTGGAATATCTTATAGCCATTTTGAAAGTAGAATACATTTTGCTTCAGAATATTAAATGGTTCTTGTTCACAAGATGTACTATTTTAAGGAATCAATAAACAGAATTTTTATTAATAATTGTTTAACTATTAAACTTACCTTATAAAAATGAAATTCATTGTATAAATATTTATGAGAGTCATAATTAATAATTAAAAGTTTTTATTTAGAGAAATGAAATGTATAAGTATTGATCTATTTGAAAACTTACGTATAGATCTAATCACATTTTTTTACTGGACTACAAAAACATTGTTTTCTGTTAAACAACGACCGTCTTTTTCTACGACGACTAAATTGTTCACATTAACATTGTATCTTTAGTCGACGAAACATTACCTATTTTTTCTGGCGCAGGCAAGACGGAATGAAAAAGCAAAACAATTAAAAATAAATAAAAATAAAACCAAAAACAACAAGAAAAACAACAAAAATAAAACAAAAAAAACAACAAAAAATTCCCGGTTCTATATGGAAGCATGTGTATCGATTGTATTTACAGAACGAAAATTGGTAGTTGTTGCTTTGTTAGCTTCGTAATCGTTATGATATTAACCGATATAGCGGATGGCGCATCTAGTCTGAAGACATTCTTCGGGTAATAAAACAGAAATGACATTATGTTGCTTATTTTCCATATTTTTGTTTTATGCTTCCACAAAACACTACACACAGTTGACGTAAGTACCGATACTCTAGTATATACATAATATATAAAAATACACATTATATATATATACATATATATATGTACATATGGCTGTACATATGCATATATATATATGTGTGTGTGTGTGTGTGCGTTTGTAGCTTATCGATTTCTTTAGTGTCATTATTCTATCTTTTGATACAAAATCAATATTCGCAAGCAAAGCCAACTCGGCGATAGATTCTCTACTAGAAAGAAACTAATTCTTCGAATGGATTCCGGCAAGCCATTCTCGAAAATGGATTGCTCGTGTTACAACAGAAGCAGCAAGTCGACAGGAGCGCCATCTTATTTCTCTTCTCGCTTACGCAACAACAAATATATCGGTTATTTCTTTTCTTTTATCTAAAGTGAAAAAAAAAGTTAAAATGAACACGAAGAATAAAAAAAAAATAGATGAATAGAGAAAAATAAATGAAAAGTCTAAACTTGACTCTCCTACGCAGTAAAGTTCCATTTTATATAATTATCGAAATGACTTTTCTACGCCTTCAACTACTCGAGAAACAAGGAAAGATAACTCAACAAAATGTTATTTGTATATTTTACAGGATGGGTGCCCGCCGTTGTCCGAGTGTTCGGAGGTGTGTGTTGATAACAAAAAGTGGTAGTAGGAAGGCAGGCTCGAACCCGTACTGCGAAGGAGGAGAAGAATGGGAAAAAACTGGCACCTTTGCTGTTACGACCACCGCCAAACCGGTAGTCACGTAGGTTTAAATGAAGGTTAGACAATCGAAAAGATAGGATTACTTTCGAAAATATCGGCGAAAAAAGCGACCCCTCCCTGTAGAAAAGTGCCCAGTTGAGGGTGAAGAAAAAAATGCTTTTAGCCAATTTTTCGATATTTGTCGTTTGAAAGCTCCTTCAAAATGACAGTGATCTTGTGAAAATCTGTCGCCTCTGTCGAAAGTTTTAGGCTGACATGCAAACATACATACATAGATTTATATATTTGTTGCTAAAATAGTCGACCCATACTGATAAAAAGCTTACCCTATCTCTGAATACCCTTTATGTAAAATTGCAAATATTTAGACCAGAAATTGTCTGACTAATTTGGTAAAGATCGCAGCGGTCATTTTTAAAAAAATATTTGACTCCTATTATGACCCTTTAGCGTTTATTGTTTTGGGCTCAAATCAACTTTCTAAGTTAGATCCATGTCCACGCAATTTCTATCTAAAATTTCAAGTGTTTAGACTCAAAATTGGCGGAGGAGATTATTAGAGTTCTCAAAGGTCAAATCGTTGAACTTTGACCCCTTAACAGCCAAATGTCTGGTCGAAATGGATTACAAATATTTTCCCAAATCTCAGTACCCTGTATATCAAATGTATCAAATATAAAAAGTTATTGTGTAGGGAAATGTACACAGACAGACACACAGACACAACGACAGACAGACACTTTCACATTTATAGAAATACTAGTATATCAGCCCGGCGTTGCCTGGGTGTTTGGAGGTGTATGTGGAGAAAAAAGTGGTAGTAGGAAGGCAGACTTGAACCCGTAACTCGAAGGAGGAAAAGAACGGAAAACACCTTCGGACCGGGATTGTATCCTCATTATTATCTTTTTTATTTTTACACGTAATTAAGAAATGTTTTAAACAATTGGGTTCTAGGTAGGACCCCCCCCCACCAGTACGAAAAGGTGAATACGGTATTATGGTGACAAAAAGATACTAGCTAAGATAAATTTTTTGTTTAGTTTTGGAGTGACTAGGATGACCAACGACCCCCATTTCCCCCCCCCATTTTGAGTTGGCCTTGTGCCTAAGTTTTTATTCAGTTGAAATTACATTGTAATTTTAGCTTGAATAAAGAATTTAATATCTCAAACTGTAGTATCTGTTCTGCAGATGCTGTACTTAAAGTAATTTGTACCAGTCAATGGAGCGGAAACCCTCTATACGTTGACAATTATTATTTTTAGTCCCAACTAGAGTGACGCTTTTGCCTTTTTTTCGGGGAGCTGGTTTAACCCCACATTAAAAACGACCTCGTGTCTCATTTTGCTTTGGTGGGAAAGCAAATAAATACTAATAGGAAAGAGGGGTTTTAATATGAATATCAAGACACACATAAAAAACAAATTTATAGGCATATATATATATATATATATATATATATATATATATAATGTATATGGCGATTAAGCTGCACTGAATATTCCGCGTTTCATCCATTCTAGGACTCTTCAGTCTTAACTAGCTCTACCTAGGTATTGAGCACTTTTGAAGTAAATACTTAAAGTTTACGCATGAATCTATACTTTCGTATATAAATTTATGTGAGTAAATTAAGTAGTTATATATATATATATATATATACATATATTATCTTTTACCAATACATTTTCAATTATTATTTTCTTTGGGTGCATTACTATACTTTCACTAGACATTTTTTTATTTTTTATTACTATTATTATTAGTAGAAGGTGTGGTGGTGGTAGGGATGGTAGCGGTGATAGGGATGGTAGGGGTGGGAGGCATGGTAGGGGTGGTAGCGGTTTACGCATCTGTTATAATTTCTACATGTGTATATAATTGTCCTTATGTGTGTGTCTATGTGTGTGTATCTATATATATTTATTTTTATATATCTGAAGGATTTTATTTATTTTTTTTATTTTAATTTTTTAATTATTTTTCTCATATATCTATACAGATGTGTTTTGTGCGTTGTATATGTATATATGTATATATGTATATATATATATATATATATATACTTGTTTGTTTATGGCTGTACTTATGTATGAATAATATGGATAAGTACGTGCATGTATGTTTTGTGTATATGTGTTAGTATATATATATATATATATATATATATATATATATATATTCTTCGGAATAGTTTTTATTTAACAATCAGTGGTTATGTAAACGTGAGATTGTAGGTTTACAAAATATTACTGGCAGTAATATTCTATAAGTTATCCCATCTAAACAAGAATTGCTCGATATGCAAGATATGATGAGATGGTAGACATCGAAACCCTATAGGTTAAGGAGATAAACTTTCTAAAACATTCTTTGTCTTGCTTAGAATAAAAAAATTCTTTGATATGAAACTCAACCACTTCATTTCATTTCAATGAGAGTTTTTTGAAATTCATTGAATTACAATTTAAATATATATATATATATATATATATATTTCATTTACTCACATAACATTGATATACAAAAGTATAAATTTATGCGTAAACTTTAAGTATTTACTTCAAAAGTGCTCAATACGTAGGTAAAGCTAGTTAGTAATTTATAAAATATATATGGCGATTAAGCTACACTGAATATTCCGCGTTTCATATGCGCATAAGCCAGAAGAATCCTAGAGTGGATGAAACGCGGAATATTCAGTGTAGCTTAATCGCCATATATATTTTATAAATTACTAATATATATATATATATATATATATATATATATATATATATATATATATATACACAGTGATGATCATATTTATTGGCACGGTAAAATAAAAGTTAAATTTTGTCTAATAAATTCTAAAAAAGGGATTAAATTAAAGAAAATAACAAAGTATATTATGTATTTTTAACTGGCCTTTCCGATGCAGCAATCGGATTTTAGAAAAAATAAATAACAAAGGAACAACAAACATAATTGCAAAAAACCCTTGTTCAAAATTATTGGCACGGCTTTGTTTTTCTTTTAGTATCAGTATAATATCAATCAATTTCCGGTTTACGTGCTTTCTGAACTTTTTTATAGCCATATTATGCTTGTTTAACGCTAATTCAGTGAATAATTTTTTTCAGATAATTTTTAGATAGCGATTTATTTAAACTATTATAAGTGACTAAATTATAATTTTCAATCGCCATGGTTAAAACTAAGGAACACAGCGAAGACGTCAGGAAGCTTGTTGTAGCATGCCATACCAATGGGGAGGGCTATGATAAGATTTCAAAGAAGCTAAACCTTCCCAAATCCACTGTTAGAGCCATAATAAACAAGTTCAAATCGCAAGGCCACGTTATGAGTTTAGAGGGTAGAGGGAGAAAAAGGATTCTTTCCCCAAGAGATGAACGAAAAATTGTTCGACAAGTAAAACAAAACCCAAGGATCTCTGTTGGGGAGATTGTTGATGAACAGAGCACAGTTGGTAGAGTTTTGAAGAGAGCTGGTTTAAAAGCATGTCGTCCGAGAAAGACTCCCTTATTGAAGCCTATGCACCTGAAAGCAAGGCTAGCCTTTGCAAAACGTCATATTGATAAAGATGTTGCATTCTGGAAACGTGTTCTATGGACTGACGAAACGAAAATAGAGTTATTTGGCCATAATAAAGTGTCTTATATTTACAGAAAATCTGGCGAAGCTTTCCTGCCTAAGAACACCATACCCACAGTGAAGCACGGTGGAGGCAGTTTGATGTTTTGGGGATCCTTTGCTGCCTCTGGACCAGGGCGACTTGTTAAGGTCACAGGTAGCATAAAAAAGGAAGATTATGTTAAAATATTGGATGAAAACCTGAAAGACTCTGCTAAAGAGCTCTCACTTGGTCGTCGTTGGTGGTTCATGCAAGATAATGACCCAAAGCGTTCGGCTAAACTGACTAAGAAATGGCTTGAGGACAATCATATTAATGTTTTGGAGTGGCCATCACAAAGCCCAGACCTTAATCCAATTGAAAATTTATGGAGAACATTAAAATTGAGGGTAATGCAAAGGAAGCCTAAGAATCTTATTCAATTGGAGGATTATTGTCAGGAAGAGTGGGCTAAAATTACTACTGAGTGCAACAACTTGGTTGTAAACTATGAAAAGCGACTGAGGAAGGTAATCAAGGCCAAAGGCTATACAATTGATTATTAAATAAATCGTGCCAATAATTTTGAACAAGGGTTTTTTGCAATTATGTTTGTTGTTCCTTTGTTATTTATTTTTCTAAAATCCGATTGCTGCATCGGAAAGGCCAGTTAAAAATACATAATATACTTTGTTATTTTCTTTAATTTAATCCCTTTTTTAGAATTTATTAGACAAAATTTAACTTTTATTTTACCGTGCCAATAAATATGATCATCACTGTATGTATGTATATATATATATATATATATATATATATATATATATATATATATATATATATATATATATATATACTAGCATTGTTGCCCGGGAGTTTGGAGAAAATTAGTAGTAGGAAGACACGCTCGAACCCTACAAGGAAGGAGGAAAAGCACGGGGAAATAACATGACGTCTTTGCTGTTATGACCGCCGTCCAACCGGAAATGACGCAGGTTTAAATTAAGGCAAGAAAATCGAAAAGAGGAGATGAATTTCGAAAATATCGGCGAAAAAGCGACCCCTCCCTGTAAAAAAGTGCCCAGTTAGGGGTGAAGAAAAATATTTTAAGCCAATTTTTCGGTATTTGTCGTCTGAAGGATCGCGCTTAAAACGATACTGACCTTGTGAAAATCTGTCGGCTCTGGCGAAAGTTTTATGCAGACATGCAAACATACATACATTTATATATGGGTAGCTCAAATTTTCGACCCAATCTGATTAAAAAGCTTGCCCCATCTCTGAATACCTTTATGTAAAATTTTAAATGTTTAGACCAGAAATAGTCTGAGTAATTTGGTTGAGACCGGAGATGTCAATTTTAAAACTTTGACATTTACAGTTTTGGGATCAAATTGAGTTAGTAAGTTAGACCTATGTCCAATCAACGTATATCTAAAATTTCAAGAGTTTATACCCAACATTGGCGGAGGAGTTTGGTAGAGTTCTCAAATTCAAATTAGATACACATGTTTTGATGTGAAGTTGAAATAAGTCTTCATAACCTCTTAAATGTGTGGCACGTAGAATTTCAGCACGTAGATAGTACGTAGAGATTCAGAAAATGTTCAATTATCTTCCCCGTAGAAATTTATACACATGATATAAATAACCTAAAAAAAGATATTTTTGAACTTCAAATAAATTTCGCCCAACCTTGTTACCGTTATGTAGGAGGAGATTCGAGCTCACTTGTCTCCTCCTCCCAAATATTATAACTCTTTTCAAATATTGTATAAAGACAAATTTTAATTCGATTCTCTGTTATTTTTTTACTGTTTCGTGTTGTTAAACTACTTTATTGGTAGTTCGTGCCGGACTTTAAAAAAGGAAATTCGCACTAATTCGGTTTGATTGTAAAAAAAAAGTTATTTTTTGCTTTATCGGTGCAACACAGATAAATTCATAAATATATGTACATTTTTCTGGACTCCTGCATAGAAATGCATTTCTATATATGGTATACGTAAACTCCCCGTATTCTTCTCATGTTGCGCAATTTCTCTCCTATTTTCCTCACTCTTTCTGTATATTTTTCCTTACAATCTCGTTTCATGCCACGTTTACATAAAAACACATTATTTGTTTGAATGTCATCTTAGATTGGATATTTCTGCGGATATCAATTGTTCACATTTCATCTGAAAACTGCTTTCCATTTTTCGCTGCTTATATTCTGACTAACATCCTAAATCAAAGTAAACAATTGAAATGTAATCGTTATTTGACTTAGTGTTTCTTCAATTCATATTCTCTTTCGGTTATTTGTGCTCAATAATATGTTTACCTGCTTTATATTTATATACCTTGCTATACCCTTTCCTAATCTGACGTCAAACGACTATCATTCCCATCGAATTTCTAAGCAACGATTCATCTTAGTTCAACTTCAGTTATATTACATGATTAAATGCTTTTTAGGCAAATATTGCATATGTGGTAAAATCTCTAATAAAATGTTGCTAATAAACAACTCAAATGCAATGCGTATTACTGTTTAATTTGTTTTTTAATTTAAGATTTTTTTTATTTTTTCATTATTTTTCTCATTTTTGTATATTTTATAATTTCCCTCAGAAAAGTTTTATATTTAAATTCGTACTATCGTTGATTTCGTTTATGATATCTTACCTTCACATTAATTGTGTCATGCTTATTCCAAGAATGCATCACTTTAAAAAGTTGACACTTACCTAAAAAAAAATAATATAGGACGAAGTTAGTTCCATGGAAAAACATAAAAAATAAAGATAATTAGCAAATTAGTGAATAAATTCAGTGGTATATATATATATATATATATATATATATATATATATATATATATATATATATATATATATATATATGAAAATTACAATTGAATTTACCAAAATGATCCAAGATGGTAAAATTAAAGTAAATTATAAATATTAAAGAATTAATATTTATAAAATTATTTCAGCCAGATATAAAAGCTCGATAATTCCAAATAGGAAATAGAGCTTATAATATGAGCAAACAGTTAATGAAATATGTTAAAAACACTTTGAAATGAGTTAAAAACATTTAATCTGAAAAGAAAACACTAGATAAATGGATAGTCCTTAATCCGCGGAGTTTCGAAGAAATACTCTCCTTCTCATTAGAGGGTAGGAATTAGCAAAATGCAGGATCGGATTTTGCATGCAGAAGTATTCGATGAAACAACAAATAAGTCAAATATCTTACTTGAAAACAAAATAAGTTAAGCAGAGGGAATATGGTAAAGAAAAAGGTGATTACACATTAATGGATAGTCTGGCGGAAGATAAAAAATCCAAATAAAAAATAAAAAAAATATATAATATAACTACTCATAACTACGCATATGCCTGACGAATCCTAGAGAAACGCCGAATATTCAGTGTAGCTTAATCGCCATATATATTTTAAAAATAAATAATATATATATATATATATATATATATATATATATATATATAGTCATGTATATATCATTTTGAATGGCGTTTTTCGGTTATCGAATTGTGTAATTTGTTACCAATCTCAATCTCTTTAATAATTTTGCAGGCTTTTCGCCAGCATTGACCAAATTCAAATCCGCACGATTTTCTTGTCCCAGTTCAAGGTTAATATATATATATATATATATATATATATATATATATATATATATATATATATATATGCGGAGCAGAAAACAGAAAGAAAGAAGATAGAAAGATAGAAAGAAAAGAAGATAGAAAGAAAAGAAGATAGATATATGTGTATATAGTGTGCTTTTCGGCTAAAAATGCTTAATTTCTTCACATTAAATACCATTTTACTAATTAAAACAAAATAAGCTACTCTGTTAATAGTATTACAATAGTTCAATACTTCGCTCTTTGCAAAAAATGTTTTGTTCTTTCATAAAAAATTAATGAATATAACATTTTAACGAAAAAATAAGATATATTCAAGTTTGTGAAACGTTTCTTCAAACTGAAAATGATTTGAAGTTTTGAAATGAAACTTGTTGACTGACGCAATAATTAGTGTTCAATATGTACAACGACATGGACGTATGTAGAATGATGACCGTTTTAAATTACGGCATTCATTTGAAAATACTGACTTGTACGTTGAGGAGTTTCAAAACTTTGAAATGTTCAAATCATCATGGATTAAACAATTGGATGATTTAAAAGCTCCACTACTAAAAATATTGCTACTTATTATAATAGTTGTCCGTGGAGCAAAATGTAAATGCTACTACAACTACTAAAACTAATAATCTGGGTAATCATTCCTATTACAGTCAGAAATTATTTGAAAGAATTATAGTTAAGTTATTAAAATCTAGTTTGATTTGCTTATTTCTTAGAAATTTGCATTAAATGTCAATATAAATTAAAACATTTTAAATACTAATACAGAGTTAAGTCTATGTTTAGTCATTTAGTAAAATGCTAGCCAAGATGTATTTTGCTCAGAATTACGACAATTAATAGGTAAAACAAAACCTTTTTTAATGAATGTTCCTAGTGTATTTAAATGATAAAATATGCGTGTTTCCATGATCGGGTATAGAGCAAACGGGAAAAGAAAGGATCATAGCTGAAATTCTTCTACGGTCGACGACCATCTACAGTCGATATGGGTGGGATTTTGCTGCGCGTCAAGCGGATCGTGATCGTTATGGTAGTGCAAGTGCATAGGGTGAAGAATTCATCGGCGAATATTCATGAAAGTACTTGTAAAACAAACGCTGCAGATTTATAGACATTATGGAACGAGGGGAGAAACTTTTATACCATACCCTGACTACGAAAGAGAAGTTAGTATTTGGTGCATTAACTAAGATATACTAACACTACGTCATGTACGCTCGAATAGAAATATATGATACTGGCAGATGTAAGAAGGTTTTGTAGAAATGCCTTACCATTTTACAGCAGATTTAGCAGGATTTGACACGTATGAAAATTATCAGGCAAGTGCTCGATGTGACATAACGGCATAGAAAGAGAAGAGAAAGAAAGTGCGTAGAGAAAGGACACAATATAATGCAAACAACGGCAAAGCACGTGTGTTGCTATAGCGAGGAACAATGTTGTGAAAGTACCGGCAAGGTATGCCGGCGTGGGATGGGCGTGTGGATACTTGGTGGCAGAGAAATTTTAACCATGTGTCAACACGGCAATATTTTATGAACAACATGGCAAACTCTAGAGTCTTTTAAAACAAGATGCAAGGCGTTATTTTGGAAAGTACCATGAATAAATGTCATTTTATTCAACTGAAAAAGCTGAGTAGAATCTTATTTTTGTTGCCTTTAGACTGTCTCCACATGCAACGTGTGAGTCCATGTTAAAATATAACTACAACATTATATAAGATTTTTTGGCGTCGTAACAAATTGTTTAAAATGTAGAAAATAGAAGAAATAATAAACATTATCACAGGAAGAGAATGCAGTCGAAAAGAAATGTAGAAGCAACGAACCAAATTTTGAGCAAGAAAAAAGAGGAATTGCCACAGTCTGTGAGTACTATCATTATTTTTCTTTTCTACTTCATTTTCGGATGTTTTCTCCGGCTTTGTCAGTAATATTCTATGTAAGAAAGATTATGTAAGCAAGAGGTTTTTGTGGGGTTCACCGTCAACATATTCTTTAATGTTAAAGGCAGAATGAGAAATGTTATATAAAGGAAATGTATGTAACGGGTGTGTTCTATATGCGTGTATATATTCTGTATGTATATAATGGTTGTAATTCTCTGGTTCCGACCAGACATCTTCAGAAATTACATCGTTTTGTTCAGATTTTGACTATCTTGGAATATGCCGCTTCCTAGCGTCATAAGAGCGGCTGACTCTTTTTCCGACTTCTAAGTCCCGTCTTGACTATCTGAAACCGCCTCTTTAACTCCATGTTTCAACTAACTAACTAGCCTGTATATATTAAAACTAATTCTTTGTGCGTACGTCATTCGACTACAAAAAGACTTGACAGGTAGTTTCCTAGTGACGCTTTCTCCGGCCAAATTTCTTGTTTATGTCCAGGTTCGAAAACCTATTTTGTTTAGGTCCAGGTTTGAAAACCTATTTTGTTTATGTCCAGGTTTGAAAACCTATTTTGTTTAGGTCCAGGTTTGAAAACCTATTTTGTTTATGTCCAGGTTTGAAAACCTATTTTGTTTATGTCCAGGTTTGAAAACCTATTTTGTTTATGTCCACTACATTCCAAAACTTATAAACATTAATATTTTTGTCATAGCGAGGCTCATAATAATGTTCTTTCATAATAACTTCTTAAAATAAAAATTGAACTTTTAATAATAGCCGATCCCATAATCGATCATCAGCAATATCACACTAGCGTCTTCCTAAATTAAACATTTAGAAATGAATATATTAATATTCTTGTAAATTAGTATTTGGACTGTTCTAGTTGTGTCCAACTCCCAGTGAATAACAGTAATTTTTTTAAGTTAAAAAAACAAAAATCAGAGACGGCTGATTCTTATCACGGGTTGAATGACTTATAAGTATTTTTTATTTGTGACTTTCAAACTGTGTCTTTTGTTTTTATTTTCGGTACTTTGTTACTTTGATTCTATAAAATTAACTAAAATACAAAGAAATATCAGTTTTTAAAGCTGTCTTCAATTTTAAAACGAATGGTAAACAAAGTTTCTTGGTGATCAAGTAAAACTTACGGTTAACGAAACCTTATTCTTTAATTCTAAAACCAGAGCTTGCTTTGAGGAAAATGATGCAGCGGTTGCATCGCTAATGAAGTAGAAGACAAGTGGCTCGTAAGTATTTAAGGCGCTTATAATCCTCGGATACAGAAATCGAGGAGGTGCATAACGACCATTTTCTTTGTAACGATTACGACCGCTTCCGGGAGAATTCGAACAAAGAATAAAATTTTGCGGTGATAAAACGTCGCTTAGCTATTGGCTTTGAAAGGAACATATAGCAGTTAATGACGGAGCTTCTAATGGTTCGGTTAACGAACGACTTTTGTAAGTGTAAAGTATTACTAGTAAGTAAAATATTACTAGTAAGTAAAGTATTTCTAGTAAGTAAAGTCTTTCTAGGAAGTAAAGTATTACTAGAAAGTAAAGTATTTCTTGTAAGTAAAGTATTACTAGTAAGAAACGTATTTCTAGAGAGTAAAGTATTACTAGCAAGTAAATCATTTCTAGTAAGTACAGTATTTCTAGGAAGTAAATTCTTTCTAGGAAGTAAAGTATTACTAGAAAGTAACGTATTTCTAGAGAGTAAAGTATTACTAGCAAGTAAAGCATTTCTAGTAAGTAAAGTATTTCTAGTAAGTAAAGTATTACTAGTAAGTAAAGTATTAATAGTAAGTAAAGTATTTCTTGTAAGTAAAGTATTTCTAGTCAGTAAAGTATTTCTAGTAAGTAAAGTATTTCTAGTAAGTAAAGTATTACTAGTAAGTAAAGTATTACTAGTAAGTTAAGTATTTCTAGAGAGAAAAGTATTTCTAGTGAGTAAAGTATTTCTAGTAAGTAAAGTATTTCTAATAAGTAAAGTATTACTAGTAAGTAAAGTATTTCTTGTAAATAAAGTATTACTAGTGAGTAAAGTATTTCTCGTAAGTAAAATATTTTTAGTAAGTAAAGTATTATATGTAAGTAAAATATTTCTAGTAAGTAAAGTATTTCTAGTGAGTAAAGTATTTCTAGTAAGTAAAGTATTTCTAGTAAGTAAATAATTTCTAGCATGTAAAGTATTTCTAGTAAGTACAGTATTTCTAATGAGTAAAGTATTTCTAGTAAGTAAAGTATTTCTAGTAAGTAAAGTATTTCTAATAAGTAAAGTATTTCTAGTAAGTACAGTATTTCTAATAAGTAAAGTATTTCTTGTAAGTAAAGTATTACTAGTAAGTAAAGTATTACTAGTAAGTAAAGTATTTCTAATAAGTAAAGTATTTCTAGTAAGTAAAGTATTTCTAGTAAATAAAGTATTTCTAGTAAGTACAGTATTTCTAGTAAGTAAAGTATTTCTAGTAAATAAAGTATTTCTAGTAAGTAAAGTATTTCTAGTGAGTAAAGTATTACTAGTAAGTCAAGTATTACTAGTAAGTCAAGTATAACTAGTAAGTTAAGTATTTCTAGTGAGTTAAGTATTTCTAGTAAGTAAAGTATTTCTAGTAAGTAAAGTATTTCTAGTAAGTAAAGTATTTCTAGTAAGTAAAGTATTACTAGTAAGTAAAGTATTTCTAGTAAGTAAAGTATTTCTTGTAAGTAAAGTATTTCTAGTAAGTAAAGTATTACAAGCGAGTAAAGTATTTCTAGTAAGTAAAGTATTTCTAGTAAGTGAAGTATTACTAGTAAGTAAAGTATTTTTAGTAAGTAAAGTATTTCTAGTAAGTAAAGTATTTCTAGTAAGTAAAGTATTTCTAGTAAGTAAAGTATTACAAGTGAGTAAAGTATTTCTAGTAAGTAAAGTATTTCTAGTAAGTAAAGTATTACTAGTAAGTAAAGTATTTTTAGTAAGTAAAGTATTACTAGTAAGTAAAGTATTTCTAGTAAGTAAAGTATTTCTAGTAAGTAAAGTATTTCTAGTAAGTAAAGTATTTCTAGTGAGTAAAGTATTACTAGTAAGTAAAGTATTTCTAGTAAGTAAAGTATTTCTAGTGAGTAAAGAATTTCTAGTAAATAAAGTATTACTAGTAAGTAAAGTATTACTATTAAGTATAGTATTTCTAGTAAGTAAAGTATTTCTAGTGAGTAAAGTATTACTAGTAAGTACAGTATTACAAGTGAGTAAAGTATTTCTAGTAAGTAAAGTATTTCTAGTGAGTAAAGTATTACTAGTAAGTAAAGTATTACTAGTAAGTAAAGTATTTCTAGTGAGTACAGTATTACTAGTAAGTAAAGTATTCTAGTAAGTAAAGTATTTCTAGTAAGTAAAGTATTTTTAGTGAGTAAAG
Source organism: Euprymna scolopes (assembly GCF_053919585.1). Lineage (NCBI taxonomy): Eukaryota > Metazoa > Mollusca > Cephalopoda > Sepiida > Sepiolidae > Euprymna > Euprymna scolopes. Next base: position 41,243,508 of record NC_136522.1, read on the forward strand.
TATTACTAGTAAGTAAAGTATTTCTAGTAAGTAAAGTATTAATAGTAAGTAAAGTATTTCTAGTAAGTAAAGTATTAATAGTATGTAAAGTATTACTAGTAAGTAAAGTATTTCTAGTAAGTAAAGTATTTCTAGTAAGTATTGTTAGTAAGTAAAGTATTTCAATTAAGAAAAATATTTCTAGTAAGTAAAATATTTCTTGTAAGTAAAGTATTTCTAGCAAGTAAAGTATTACTAGTAAGTAAAGTATTACTAGTAAGTACAGTATTACAAGTGTGTAAAGTATTTCTAGTAAGTAAAGTATTTCTAGTAAGTAAAATATTTCTAGTAAGTAAATTATTACTAGTAAGTAAAGTATTACTAGTAAGTAAAGTATTTCTAGTAAGTAAAGTATTTCTAGTAAGTAAAGTATTTCTAGTAAGTAAATTATTTCTAGTAAGTAAATTATTTCAAGTAAGTAAAATATTACTAGTAAGTAAAGTATTACTAGTAAGTAGAATATTTCTAGTAAGTAAAGTATTTCTTGTAAGTAAAGTATTTCTAGTTAGTAAAGTATTACTAGTAAGTAAAATATTTCTAGTAAGTAAAATATTTCTAGTAAGTAAAGTATTTCTAGTAAGTAAAGTATTTCTAGTAAGTAAAGTATTTCTAGTAAGTAAAGTATTTCTAGTAAGTAGAATATTTCAAGTAAGTAAAGTATTTCTAGTAAGTAAAGTATTTCTAGTAAGTAAAGTATTACTACTAAGTAAAGTATTTCTAGTAAGTAAAGTATTACTTGTTAGTAAAGTATTACTAGTGAGTAAAATATTTCTCGTAAGTAAAGTATTTCTCGTAAGTAAAGTATTTCTAGTCAGTAAAGTACGTCTAGTAAGTAAAGTATTTCTTGTAAGTAAAGTATTTCTTGTAAGTAAAGTATTTCTAGTAAGTAAAGTATTACTAGTAAGTAACGTATTTCTAGTAAGTAAAGTATTTCTAGTTAGTAAAGTATTTCTAGTAAGTAAAGTATTACTAGTAAGTAAAGTATTACTAGTAAGTAAAGTATTACTAGTAAGTAAAGTATTTCTAGTAAGTAAAATATTTCTAGTAAGTAAAGTATTTCTAGTAAGTAAAGTATTTCAAGTTAGTAAAGTATTACTAGTAAGTAAAATATTTCTAGTAAGTAAAATATTTCTAGTAAGTAAAGTATTTCTAGTAAGTAAAGTATTTCTAGTACGTAAAGTATTTCTAGTAAGTAAAGTATTTCTAGTAAGTAAAGTATTTCTAGTAAGTAAAGTATTTCTAGTAAGTAAAGTATTTCTAGTAAGTAAAATATTTCTAGTAAGTAAAGTATTACTAGTTAGTAAAGTATTACTAGTGAGTAAAGTATTTCTCGTAAGTAAAGTATTTCTCGTAAGTAAAGTATTTCTAGTAAGTAAAGTATTACTAGTAAGTAAAGTATTTCTAGTAAGTAAAGTATTTCTAGTAAGTAAAGTATTTCTAGTAAGTAAAGTATTACTAGTAAGTAAAGTATTACTAGTAAGTAAAGTATTGCTAGTAAGTAAAGTATTTCTAGTAAGTAAAGTATTTCTAGTGAGTAAAGTATTTCTAGTGAGTAAAGTATTTCTAGTGAGTAAAGTATTACTAGTAAGTAAAATATTTCTAGTAAGTAAAGTATTTCTAGTAAGTAAAGTATTACTAGTAAGTAAAGTATTTCTAGTAAGTAAAGTATTTCTAGTAAGTAAAGTATTTCTAGTAAGTAAAGTATTACTAGTAAGTAGAATATTTCAAGTAAGTAAAGTATTTCTAGTAAGTAAAGTATTTCTAGTAAGTAAAGTATTACTACTAAGTAAAGTATTTCTAGTAAGTAAAGTATTACTAGTTAGTAAAGTATTACTAGTGAGTAAAATATTTCTCGTAAGTAAAGTATTTCTCGTAAGTAAAGTATTTCTAGTAAGTAAAGTACGTCTAGTAAGTAAAGTATTTCTTGTAAGTAAAGTATTTCTTGTAAGTAAAGTATTTCTAGTAAGTAAAGTATTACTAGTAAGTAACGTATTTCTAGTAAGTAAAGTATTTCTAGTTAGTAAAGTATTTCTAGTAAGTAAAGTATTACTAGTAAGTAAAGTATTACTAGTAAGTAAAGTATTTCTAGTAAGTAAAATATTTCTAGTAAGTAAAGTATTTCTAGTAAGTAAAGTATTTCTAGTTAGTAAAGTATTACTAGTAAGTAAAATATTTCTAGTAAGTAAAATATTTCTAGTAAGTAAAGTATTTCTAGTAAGTAAAGTATTTCTAGTAAGTAAAGTATTTCTAGTAAGTAAAGTATTTCTAGTAAGTTAAGTATTTCTAGTAAGTAAAGTATTTCTAGTAAGTAAAGTATTTCTAGTAAGTAAAGTATTTCCAGTAAGTAAAGTATTTCTAGTAAGTAAAGTATTTCTAGTAAGTAAAGTATTACTAGTTAGTAAAGTATTACTAGTGAGTAAAGTATTTCTCGTAAGTAAAGTATTTCTCGTAAGTAAAGTATTTCTAGTAAGTAAAGTATTACTAGTAAGTAAAGTATTTCTAGTAAGTAAAGTATTTCTAGTAAGTAAAGTATTTCTAGTAAGTAAAGTATTTCTAGTAAGTAAAGTATTACTAGTAAGTAAAGTATTACTAGTAAGTAAAGTATTGCTAGTAAGTAAAGTATTTCTAGTAAGTAAAGTATTTCTAGTGAGTAAAGTATTTCTAGTGAGTAAAGTATTTCTAGTGAGTAAAGTATTACTAGTAAGTAAAATATTTCTAGTAAGTTAAGTATTTCTAGTAAGTAAAGTATTACTAGTAAGTAAAGTATTTCTAGTAAGTAAAGTATTTCTCGTAAGTAAAGTATTTCTAGTAAGTAAAGTATTACTAGTAAGTAAAGTATTTCTAGTAAGTAAAGTATTTCTAGTAAGTAAAGTATTTCTAGTAAGTAAAGTATTTCTAGTAAGTAAAGTATTACTAGTAAGTAAAGTATTGCTAGTAAGTAAAGTATTGCTAGTAAGTAAAGTATTTCTAGTAAGTAAAGTATTTCTAGTAAGTAAAGTATTTCTAGTGAGTAAAGTATTTCTAGTGAGTAAAGTATTTCTAGTGAGTAAAGTATTACTAGTAAGTAAAATATTTCTAGTAAGTAAAGTATTTCTAGTAAGTACAGTATTAATGGTATGTAAAGTATTACTAGTAAGTAAAGTATTTCTAGTAAGTAAAGTATTTCTAGTAAGTATTACTAGTAAGTAAAGTATTTCTAATAAGGAAAATATTTCTAGTCAGTAAAGTATTTCTAGTAAGTAAAGTATTACAAGTGAGTAAAGTATTTCTAGTAAGTAAAGTATTTCAAGTAAGTAAAATATTTCTTGTAAGTAAAGTATTACTAGTAAGTAAAGTATTACTAGTAAGTAAAGTATTACTAGTAAGTAAAGTATTACAAGTGAGTAAAGTATTACTAGTAAGTAAAGTATTTCTAGTAAGTAAAGTATTACTAGTAAGTAAAGTATTACAAGTGAGTAAAGTATTACTAGTAAGTAAAGTATTACTAGTAAGTAAAGTATTACTAGTAAGTAAAGTATTACAAGTGAGTAAAGTATTACTAGTAAGTAAAGTATTTCTAGGTAGTAAAGTATTTCTAGTAAGTAAAGTATTTCTAGTAAGTAAAGTATTTCTAGTAAGTATTACTAGTAAGTAAAGTATTTCTAGTAAGTAAAGTATTTCTAGTAAGTAAAGTATTACTAGTAAGTAAAGTATTACTAGTAAGTCAAATATTTCTAGTAAGTAAAGTATTTCTAGTAAGTAAAGTATTACTACTAAGTAAAGTATTTCTAGTAAGTAAAGTATTACTAGTTAGTAAAGTATTACTAGTGAGTAAAGTATTTCTCGTAAGTAAAGTATTTCTCGTAAGTAAAGTATTTCTAGTAAGTAAAGTACTTCTAGTAAGTAAAGTATTTCTTGTAAGTAAAGTATTTCTTGTAAGTAAAGTATTACTAGTAAGTAAAGTATTTCTAGTAAGTAAAGTATTTCTAGTAAGTAAATTATTTCTAGTAAGTAAATTATTTCTAGTAAGTAAAGTATTACTAGTAAGTAAAGTATTTCTAGTAAGTTAAGTATTTCTAGTAAGTAATGTATTTCTAGTAAGTAAAGTATTTCTAGTAAGTAAAGTATTTCAAGTAAGTAAAGTATTTCTAGTAAGTAAAGTATTACTAGTAAGTAAAGTATTTCTAGTAAGTAAAGTATTTCTAGTAAGTAAAGTATTACTAGTAAGTAGAGTATTTCTAGTAAGTAAAGTATTTCTAGTAAGTAAAGTATTTCTAGTAAGTAAAGTATTACTACTAAGTAAAGTATTCTTGTAAGTAAAGTATTACTAGTTAGTAAAGTATTACTAGTGAGTAAAATATTTCTCGTAAGTAAAGTATTTCTCGTAAGTAAAGTATTTCTTGTAAGTAAAGTACTTCTAGTAAGTAAAGTATTTCTTGTAAGTAAAGTATTTCTAGTAAGTAAAGTATTACTAGTAAGTAAAGTATTTCTAGTAAGTAAAGTATTTCTGGTGAGTAAAGTATTTCTCGTAAGTAAAGTATTACTAGTAAGTAAAGTATTACTAGTAAGTAAATATTTCTAGTAAGTAAAATATTTCTAGTAAGTAAAGTATTTCTAGTAAGTAAAGTATTTCTAGTTAGTAAAGTATTACTAGTAAGTAAAATATTTCTAGTAAGTAAAATATTTCAAGTAAGTAAAGTATTTCTAGTAAGTAAAGTATTTCTAGTGAGTAAAGTATTTCTAGTAAGTAAAGTATTTCTAGTAAGTAAAGTATTTCTAGTAAGTAAAGTATTTCTAGTAAGTAAAGTATTACTAGTAAGTAAAGTATTGCTAGTAAGTAAAGTATTTTTAGTTAGTAAAGTAATCTAGTGAGTAAAGTATTTCTAGTGAGTAAAGTATTTCTAGTGAGTAAAGTATTTCTAGTAAGTAAAATATTTCTAGTAAGTAAAGTATTTCTAGTAAGTAAAGTATTAATGGTATGTAAAGTATTACTAGTAAGTAAAGTATTTCTAGTAAGTAAAGTATTTCTAGTAAGTATTACTAGTAAGTAAAGTATGTCTATTAAGTAAAATATTTCTAGTAAGTAAAGTATTTCTAGTAAGTAAAGTATTACAAGTGAGTAAAGTATTTCTAGTAAGTAAAGTATTTCTAGTAAGTAAATATTTCTTGTAAGTAAAGTATTACTAGTAAGTAAAGTATTACTAGTAAGTAAAGTATTACTAGTAAGTTAAGTATTACAAGTGAGTAAAGTATTACTAGTAAGTAAAGTATTTCTAGTAAGTAAAGTATTACTAGTAAGTAAAGTATTGCAAGTGAGTAAAGTATTACTAGTAAGTAAAGTATTACTAGTAAGTAAAGTATTACTAGTAAATAAAGTATTACAAGTGAGTAGAGTATTACTAGTAAGTAAAGTATTTCTAGTAAGTGAAGTATTACTAGTAAGTAAAGTATTACTAGTAATTAAAGTATTACAAGTGAGTAAAGTATTACTAGTAAGTAAAGTATTTCTAGTAAGTAAAGTATGTCTAGTAAGTAAAGTATTTCTAGTAAGTAAAGTATTTCTAGTAAGTAAAGTATTACTTGTAAGTAAAGTATTACTAGTAAGTAAAGTATTTCTAGTGAGTAAAGTATTTCTAGTAAATAAAGTATTTATATTTAGTAAAGTATTACTAGTAAGTAAAGTATTACTAGTAAGTAAAATATTTCTAGTAAGTAAAGTATTTCTAGTAAGTAAAGTATTTCTATTTAGTAAAGTATTACTAGTAAGTAAAATATGTCTAGTAAGTAAGATATTTCTAGTAAGTAAAGTATTTCTAGTAAGTAAAGTATTTCTAGTAAGTAAAGTATTTCTAGTACGTAAAGTATTTCTAGTAAGTAAAGTATTACTACTAAGTAAAGTATTTCTAGTAAGTAAAGTATTACTAGTTATTAAAGTATTACTAGTGAGTAAAGTATTTCTCGTAAGTAAAATATTTCTCGTAAGTAAAGTATTTCTAGTAAGTAAAGTACTTCTAGTAAGTAAAGTATTTCTTGTAAGTAAAGTATTTCTTGTAAGTAAAGTATTACTAGTAAGTAAAGTATTTCTAGTAAGTAAAGTATATCTAGTAAGTAAATTATTTCTAGTAAGTAAAGTATTTCTAGTAAGTAAAGTATTACTAGTAAGTAAAGTATTTCTAGTAAGTAAAGTATTTCTAGTAAGTAAAGTATTACTAGTAAGTAGAGTATTTCTAGTAAGTAAAGTATTTCTAGTAAGTAAAGTATTTCTAGTAAGTAAAGTATTACTACTAAGTAAAGTATTCTTGTAAGTAAAGTATTACTAGTTAGTAAAGTATTACTAGTGAGTAAAATATTTCTCGTAAGTAAAGTATTTCTCGTAAGTAAAGTATTTCTTGTAAGTAAAGTACTTCTAGTAAGTAAAGTATTTCTTGTAAGTAAAGTATTTCTTGTAAGTAAAGTATTTCTAGTAAGTAAAGTATTACTAGTAAGTAAAGTATTTCTAGTAAGTAAAGTATTTCTGGTTAGTAAAGTATTTCTCGTAAGTAAAGTATTACTAGTAAGTAAAGTATTACTAGTAAGTAAATATTTCTAGTAAGTTAAATATTTCTAGTAAGTAAAGTATTTCTAGTAAGTTAAGTATTTCTAGTTTGTAAAGTATTACTAGTAAGTAAAATATTTCTAGTAAGTAAAATATTTCAAGTAAGTAAATTATTTCTAGTAAGTAAAGTATTTCTAGTGAGTAAAGTATTTCTAGTAAGTAAAGTATTTCTAGTAAGTAAAGTATTTCTAGTAAGTAAAGTATTTCTAGTAAGTAAAGTATTTCTAGTAAGTAAAGTATTTCTAGTAAGTAAAGTATTACTAGTAAGTAAAGTATTGCTAGTAAGTAAAGTATTTTTAGTTAGTAAAGTAATCTAGTGAGTAAAGTATTTCTAGTGAGTAAAGTATTTCTAGTGAGTAAAGTATTTCTAGTAAGTAAAATATTTCTAGTAAGTAAAGTATTTCTAGTAAGTAAAGTATTAATGGTATGTAAAGTATTACTAGTAAGTAAAGTATTTCTAGTAAGCAAAGTATTTCTAGTAAGTATTACTAGTAAGTAAAGTATGTCTATTAAGTAAAATATTTCTAGTAAGTAAAGTATTTCTAGTAAGTAAAGTATTACAAGTGAGTAAAGTATTTCTAGTAAGTAAAGTATTTCTAGTAAGTAAATATTTCTTGTAAGTAAAGTATTACTAGTAAGTAAAGTATTACTAGTAAGTAAAGTATTACTAGTAAGTTAAGTATTACAAGTGAGTAAAGTATTACTAGTAAGTAAAGTATTTCTAGTAAGTAAAGTATTACTAGTAAGTAAAGTATTGCAAGTGAGTAAAGTATTACTAGTAAGTAAAGTATTACTAGTAAGTAAAGTATTACTAGTAAGTAAAGTATTACAAGTGAGTAGAGTATTACTAGTAAGTAAAGTATTTCTAGTAAGTGAAGTATTACTAGTAAGTAAAGTATTACTAGTAATTAAAGTATTACAAGTGAGTAAAGTATTACTAGTAAGTAAAGTATTTCTAGTAAGTAAAGTATGTCTAGTAAGTAAAGTATTTCTAGTAAGTAAAGTATTTCTAGTAAGTACAGTATTTCTTGGAAGTAAAGTATTACTAGTAAGTAAAGTATTTCTAGTGAGTAAAGTATTTCTAGTAAATAAAGTATTTATATTTAGTAAAGTATTACTAGTAAGTAAAGTATTACTAGTAAGTAAAATATTTCTAGTAAGTAAAGTATTTCTAGTAAGTAAAGTATTTCTATTTAGTAAAGTATTACTAGTAAGTAAAATATGTCTAGTAAGTAAAATATTTCTAGTAAGTAAAGTATTTCTAGTAAGTAAAGTATTTCTAGTAAGTAAAGTATTTCTAGTACGTAAAGTATTTCTAGTAAGTAAAGTATTACTACTAAGTAAAGTATTTCTAGTAAGTAAAGTATTACTAGTTATTAAAGTATTACTAGTGAGTAAAGTATTTCTCGTAAGTAAAATATTTCTCGTAAGTAAAGTATTTCTAGTAAGTAAAGTACTTCAAGTAAGTAAAGTATTTCTTGTAAGTAAAGTAGTTCAAGTAAGTAAAGTATTTCTTGTAAGTAAAGTATTTCTTGTAAGTAAAGTATTACTAGTAAGTAAAGTATTTCTAGTAAGTAAAGTATTACTAGTAAGTAAGTTATTACTAGTAAGTAAAGTATTACTAGTAAGTAAAGTATTACTAGTAAGTAAAGTATTACTAGTAAGTAGAGTATTACTAGTAAGTAAATTATTTCTAGTAAGTAAAGTATTTCTAGTAAGTAAAGTATTTCTAGTAAGTAAAATATTACTAGTTAGTAAAGTATTACTAGTGAGTAAAGTATTTCTTGTAAGTAAAGTATTTCTAGTAAGTAAAGTATTACTAGTAAGTAAAGTATTTCTAGTAAGTAAAGTATTTCTAGTAAGTAAAGTATTACTAGTAAGTAAAGTATTACTAGTAATTAAAGTATTACTAGTAAGTAAAGTATTACTAGTAAGTAAAGTATTTCTAGTAAGTAAAGTATTTCTAGTAAGTAAAGTATTTCTAGTAAGTAAAGTATTACTAGTTAGTAAAGTATTACTAGTGAGTAAAGTATTTCTTGTAAGTAAAGTATTTCTAGTAAGTAAAGTACTACTTGTAAGTAAAGTATTGCTAGTAAGTTAAGTATGTCTAGTAAGTAAAGTATGTCTAGTAAGTAAAGTATTTCTAGTAAGTAAAGTATTTCTAGTAAGTAAAGTATTTCTAGTAAGTAAATTATTTCTAGTAAGTAAAGTATTACTAGTTAGTAAAGTATTACTAGTGAGTAAAGTATTTCTCGTAAGTAAAGTATTTCTCGTAAGTAAAGTATTTCTAGTAAGTAAAGTACTTCTAGTAAGTAAATATTTCTTGTAAGTAAAGTTTTTCTTGTAAGTAAAGTATTTCTAGTAAGTAAAGTATTTCTAGTAAGTAAAGTATTTCTAGTAAGTAAAGTATTACTAGTAAGTAAAGTATTACTAGTAAGTTAAGTATTTCTAGAGAGAAAAGTATTTCTAGTAAGTAAAGTATTTCTAGTAAGTAAAGTATTACTAGTAAGTTAAGTATTTCTTGTAAATAAAGTATTACTAGTGAGTAAAGTATTTCTCGTAAGTAAAATATTTTTAGTAAGTAAAGTATTATATGTAAGTAAAATATTTCTAGTAAGTAAAGTATTTCTAGTAAGTAAAGTATTTCTAGTAAGTAAAGTATTTCTAATAAGTAAAGATCGGAGTGTTCGCTTTAGATTGGTAGGCTGCCTTACTTACATTATAAAGCCAACCGTATTCGGACAAATCAGGGAAACATCTTGCATAATGTATTGATATTCGATTAAGTCACAGATCAAACCTCTGGCCTTTTAAATCAGGTGTTAATCGTAATTGTCTCGAATAATCTTGTCAAAAGGGGCTGAGAAATTGAGACAAACCGAGCCGTGAGATATTAGAGAACTTATCTGGAATAATGTTGCCATATGAGGCTGAGCAGTTAAAAGAAAAAGAAGTAACAGGGCTCGGTATTAGTTTATGCTAACTAGTATAGTCAAGAATTTTGGAGAGGAAAATTTAACCAAAAGAAAACTAGTTAAGTACTCAGCGTAAAACTCTCCGATCAAACGAGCATAGGGAAAGAAATTAATATTATGGCAGATAGAAGACGAAAGAAAAGAAGGTTGTGTAGGAATATGAGAAAAGAATGCATCAACAAAAATCTCACAAAACAGAAAAAAGTTATAAACGAATCTTGGAATAAAATTACCAGTATAACATATCTATTATGAAAACTGTTAATAAGCAATAAACTGACTTTATTCCTAAAATATCCCATTTTATTTTGGGGAATTTACAGACGCAGGACCAACAACGCAACACGGACTTGGCCTAGCCTAAATTTAACTGGATTTGTAAATTATTGCTAACATTCAAAGCTTTATTATTGGACACCCAAGCTGAAACATTTCGGCACTGATTCAGTGAAATTTCTGAAAATGCAAAAATTACATTACCGCTATTTAAACTGAGATTTTTTCTTTTAACGTAGTAAAACGTTGTCTTTAAATATTTAGAAAAATACGATGGAGTTCCCATTTCATAATATTATTAAAAAAAATAAAGAAAAAGAAGTAAATACAAAAGGAGATTCTAAAAAAAGTTATTTTAATTAGAATTATTTACTCATGTGTATTTGCTTGTTTGTTTTTTTGTTTTTTTGTTTAAATTTTAGCGAGTTTCTTCTTTTTCTTGGCGTGACTTATAATAAATTCTTGTCATAAATTTTGGCATGGAAAGGTATGTAATGTTAACAGCAACCGCATGACACGTCTGCAAATGTCCAGGCTGCTGCTTAATGTGACGATATAGCAAGCAAGTAAAAGAAAAAAGCGAAGAACAGACGTGGTTGGCAAGCGACGGCGAAGTACCACGTGATGATATTACCGACAAGGCGTGTCAGCGTAAGATGGGCGTGTGGGCATGTGATGGCAGAGAGATGTTTAAGCACGTCTCAACGCGGTAACGTTTTGTCACCAAAATGGCGAACTTAGAACTTTTAAAACAAGATGCAATGCTTTATTTTAGAAAGTACCAAATGCTTTTAAATTTCAACTGAAAAGGCTTAGTAGAATCTATTTTTATTTTGTTTGCATTGCAACTGTCTCTGCATGCAATGTGTGACTTCGTGTTAAAATATAACTACGACGTTACAGTTGGATTCTTCGGAAGTGTTCTATATGCCACGAGGATTGGTGGTTAGAAAGGTTTCTTTTAGTTGGTTATAGAGATAAATTATTAACTAGTCCAAAATGTAATAAAACTAGAATTAATATTTGTTTGGTTTCTATAAAAAAACATCCTAACTAAGTAGGATAGGCGTATGATTTTTTGTTTTGGTTTTGTTTTGTTTGTGTTACGTTTATTATAAACTAAGACAAAAGTCAACTTTAATGAATAAACTATAAAATGTTTTATAGAAACAATGTCGAATTGTCGTTTGCTAGTGAATTTGCTTGCGTGAAATAGCGTTCTTTTATGAGTTTTTCCTTTTCTGTTCAGTTATTAATAAAAAAAAGTTTTAAACGTGTAAACAAAGAAACGCAATGATCGGTAAAATGTACGTCAAATAATCAGAACAAAATAGAAATTGACAGTAATTGATAAATTTATGTATATTACCAAATTTGTTTCCGGTCTTCGTTAGATATTATATCTAGGTGCAAACTACATTTGCCTTCTCTGAAAATCAAGAACTAAACTGATAATATCAAATAGAAGTAATAAAAACGTTTAGAAATGATAACGCTTTGTTAAAACAGTCTGAATAAAACTACCTCACCAAACATTTATGCATCTACATTTTATTAAAGATGTATTAACGTGAAAAAGCTGGTAATAAAAGATAACGAAGCGAGAAATTGGCATCATGTATCTGTGGTGTTAATGAAGAAAAAAGAAACAAGAACGACCGACCGCGTTTTTGTGTGGCTTACCTCGTGTTCATAATGAAGAAGAAAGAAACAAAAATGGCTGCCCTGTTTCATTATATGCCTACAGGGTGACCACGAGGTATGCAAATGAGATGCTCCTGATTGGAGATAAAAGAGGAGTGATTTGAGGAAGGAAGGCATTCTGAAGTTAGATTGCGAGCAGAGAAGTTGTATTTGTAGAAGATAAAAGTCGGATTCGGGGAGAGAAAAGCTGAAGTTGCAGAAGTTCGTTTTGGAGTGGAGAGAAGACGCGTCAAGTGGTAACCAGAAAGTGAAAGTTCGGGACAGCAGTGTCACGCAAGCGGCAGTATCAATACGTTGATATTAGGAGGACAAAACAATTCCAATCATAAGTAGATTAATCAACATGTAATAATAAATCTGAAAAGCTTGTTCACTGGCTATCAAGTCATTCCATATATATATATATATATATATATATATATATATATATATATATATATGGGTGTCTGTGTGTGTTTGTGTGTGTATACATACATTCATGGATTCAGTTCATAAAATTGTGAAAAGAACTGAAAGACAAAACGATACATTAATAATCAAAGATTAAAACGATCGATGAATGGATACTAAGAGGTTAAGTATTTCGAAGATGGAATGATGACAAGAGTCAATGTTCTCATAAACAGAAATTGGATTTATACTGTTGACAAATAGATCACAATTAAAAACCCAAAATATGTGTAATATAGTTTTGTAGAAAAATCCGTTTGCAAGCAGTTGCGGAATAAAGATTATTTTGAATCGTTATTGTTTTGTTTTCTTTTTCACTCAGGAATAAGCCGACGTAGCAAATCCCATGGCGGTTTGTACGGTTTTCGTAAAATAACGGAACATTTCATTTTAAAAAATACAACAGAAATTAATTAAAACAAAAACGGATGTAAAAAAAACAAACAAACGAAAAACAAAAAAAGAAAGAAAAAGAAAATGCGAAAAAAGAAAAACATTTGATTACCTTTGAAATAATTAGGTTATGCGTCAAAATGCGCACATTTAGACATACGCAGGTGGTCGAATGTGGTCTAGGCAATATTAGCATACTACTACTACTACTACTACTACTACTACTAATAATAATAATAATTATTATTATTATTATAAGTTCTACATCACCATCACGAATCCCCTCCCATTGTCCCATCACCGTTCCCCCCAAAAAAATGTGTGATACCAAATAGATGAGAAGGATCAAGGAGGATGGAAAGACCGAGGAGAGAGCGCTGACCAGACCTTCGCTGGACAAGCACAAAGAGAACTAGGATCTTGGGGAGGCTTAGTGCCACTCAAATTCCAGTATATATCAATGACCGCTGTCAGTGAGAAATCAATGGTGAGAGGTTGTTGCGATAACGCAATTTATTTGCCAATGCTATCGAAGGAGGTGCGGGAGTGCTGCACGGCTGGGGAGACATTTTTTTACTCAGATTCCAGGGAACACCACAGGTTTTCAATCAGATCTTTAATGACCTGTGTGAAAGTTCCATGTGAGCAAATAATTCTGGACCGTTCATAGGGATGACTAAAGAAGAACTAAGACAACTCGATCAGAAGACCAGGAAACTCATGACCATGCACAACGCACTACATCCGAAGGACGATGTTGACCGACTCTACGTAAAAAGGAAATACGGTGGGAGAGGACTGGTTAATATTTCTGTGTGAATGACAGCAAAAAAGAACTAGAAAAATACTTTATGCAAAACTCTGAAAGAAAAACCATAGCAGCGAGAGACACGGAAAATCAATAAAACAGAAAACAAAGAGACAAAGGATAAGACGAGAAAAGAAAAGTGGGCGAAGATACAACTACACTAAAGATTCATAAATATAACAAAAGATGAAAACAACGAAAACACTTGGACATGGATGCGAAAATGACACATAAACCGAGAAATTGAATCCCTAATAATTGCAGCACAAGACAACTTGATAAGAACCAACCACTTTATAGCAAAGATCGACAAAACGGAAGAAAATAGTAAATGCAGACTCTGTGGAGAAAGAGACGAGACAATAAACCATATAATAAGTGAATGCAGCAAACTGGCCCAAAAGGAATAAAAGAACAGACACGACCACGTGGGAAGGGTAGTACACTGGAAATTATGCAAACAATTGCATCTCGAACACACAGAAAAGTGGTACAAACACAAGCCGACAACAGTACTTGAAAACGAGAATCACAAAGTCCTATGGGACATGGACATACAAACTGATAAACCCCATCCAAGCAAGAAGACCGGATGTCGGAATTATTGACAAGAAAAACAGATCCTGTCAAATCGTAGACATTGCTGTTCCAGCTGACCACAGGGTGAATATCAAAGAAAAGGAGAAACGGAACAAATACACACAGCTAGACAAAGAGCTGGAAGGGAAGATGAAGAAAATCAAAATAAGTCCTATAATAGTAGGAGCACTAGGAACAATCCCGAAAAACTTTGAAAAAGGAATGACTGGAAAAATTCAACGAAAAACAATCATGAAAACAGCTGAAATATTAAGAAAACTCCTTGAATGTGGAAACTAACACGCAGGAGGAACAAGTGCGGGCCAGGCAAACTGCTGCAAAGGCAAAACATGAAACACTACCTGGAACAAAGAACACTAAAACCGCATATCTATATGTTTTCTAACCCACCCCTGCCCCCATGGCCAAATCACCCCCCCAAAAAAAAGAGCCGGATCAAATAACCAAGTAGAGACAAGGAAGAAAGAAAGACCGATGAACTGGCCAGACCTCAGCCAAATAAGTGCGAAGAGAACTGGACCTATGGGAGGCTTATTGCGACTCAAATCCCAGAAAATAAATAGTTGCTGCCAACGAGAAATCAATGGAAAGCAACTGTTGCGATAATGCAAACTTATTTGCAAATGTAATCGAAAGAGGTGGAGAGTACATGGGGATACTTGTTGTCACTCAGCTTCCAGGGAATACCACAGGCTGTTTTCAGGGAAAGATATCTGACGTGTGAAAGCTCCTTGTGAGCCGCCAATAATAATAATAATAATAATAATAATAATAATAATAATAATGATAATTCTGATTTCGTTTATCAACCTCTCTCTGGAAAGGGATGGGATTCATTTCCAGAGGATTTCCCTCAATCCCGGCTTCAAACCAGGAGCTTCAAAGATCAAGGGTTTTCCTAAGGATGTTGGGGTACTTATAATTGCAGAGGTTTGAAGGCTGCCTAAAACATCGGGAATTTGTAGTTTTTTCAATTGTCCTTCCAGACGACTTGATACTACTCCTAGTGTACCAACTACGACCGGGATTATTTGTGTTTTAACCCCGTGTATACGCCTTATTTCCAATGGAGAATATTTGTTACACTTCTCGTTCTCCTTCTCTCTAACATTTCTCTCCCAGGGTACTGAGAAGTATTTTTAGACTTTGTCAATGATGACCAAATCCGGACGATTATGTTCCAATTGCTTGCTCGTTATGACACTTTTGTCCCACCATACCTCTACCTTGCCACCCTCACTTGTTCTCACTTCATCGGACACATCCTCAAATCATTTTCCAGCACACTTTACCCCAACCTTCTTACACATCTCCCAATATACCTGGAGTCCCATGCGATCGTGTCTTTTGTGGTACTCTCTCTCTCTCTCTCTCTCTCTCTCTCTCTGGGCCAGTCCACTATCCCCTGCTGCAAGGTGCTCAATAGACTCTGAGGTTTTACCACAAATCCGGTATTCTGACGCAACTTCCTCTCCTAGAACCACTTTTTTGAACAATCATGTTTCTAATGACTGCTCTTGTACTGCACAAAAAGCTTCAGTACTCTTAACCAGATACCCAGCTCTTAGCCATTGCCATTATCATTTATCAGCCACTTCTGTTATATCATGGAAGAACCTTCCATGCATTTTCTTCCTAGCCAATTCCTCTGCCCTTTCTCTGTCCATACGTTTCACATAATCAGCCTTGGTCTTACATACCTCCACTTCATTGGCCACAACCTTAAGCATCCACTCCTCACATGCTCCTTCAACAACATCTCCTTTGTTTTAACAATCTTTAACACTTTTCAATCTTCTCCTACAATCTTTTCTCTTTTGATACAGTCTTGCTACACTACTTTGAATGTGAAATATACCAAACATTGCTAAAACTTTCTTGTTTTGATATCCATGGCATGCAAATCTTTGTCAGACTATTCTAAAATTGTCGCACTGTATCTCAAAACACTGACTGCCCATGCATTCACTGCTTTCATTTGGTTTCTTTCATAGTTTCGACTTTGCAATTAGTTTCACTCTTCTAAGATACTCCTTCCTGACTTTTTCCTTCATTTCTCTGTTCATGATGCCTACACCCTCCAACACTCCCAAATACTTATATTCTGTATCTTCTATTTCTTTCATGATTTGTCCATTTGACAGCACTATTCCATTCGAATAAACCTTTACTCCTCTTTTCATCACCAGCACCGCACAATTACTAATCCCAAACTCCATCCCAATGTCTTCTGAGTATATTCTACCAGTCTCTCTATTTCCTTTTCATTTCTACCAAACATCTTCAAATCATCCATAAACAATAAATGGTTGAGGTGTCTGCCACCAGATCCAAAGTTATATCCCAGTTTTTCTCTCAGTGGCATCATTATCATTACAAAAAGAAGTGGCGATAACGAATCTCTCTGGAATATTCCACGTTTAATGTCAACCTGTCCAATTACTTCTCTGTTTGCTGTCAGCACCGTTTTCCATTGAGCCATACTTGTCTCAAAAAGCCGTACCATATTCTCAGCAATCTTCATCATCAATGTATCCATGAATGAGGAACCATGTTAAAAGCCTTTTTGTAATGGATCCATGTTACACTCAGATTACACTCTTCCATACATCCTGCATTAATGGTTTATCAAGCAGTAGTTGTTCCTTGGTACCTCTCAAGCCTTTCCGACACCCTTTCTGTTCATCAGGGAAAACACCATTACTCACAAGATGTTCATATTTTTTCTGCAAAGATTCCAGTTAACAGTTTCCACATTAATGGTTAACATGTAATTGGTCTATAATTATTGGCATCTGTTCCTTTTGCAGGATCTGTCCTAATCAGTGATGTTCTTCCCTTTACAAGCTAATCAGAGACATCTCCCGACTCTACGACCCTTTGCATGGCAACAGCTATAGGTGTATAAAGAGATTCGAACTGTTCAAACCAGAAGACCCTCACTCCATCTGGACCAGGTGTCTTCCAGTTTGTCATCCTTCGTATGCCAGCCTTCAGGTCATCAATGATTATCTCAACGTTCTTCATCTGCTGCATTCCTGATAGCCTTTCTCTGACCTCTCCCAACTAGCTAGCCTTCTTATTATATTGCCCTTCGACGGACTAAATCCCACTCCAGAACGTCCTTGCATCTTTTGCATTTAGAGTGTTGTTATTTCCCGCCTGTTTACTACCATTTAATTCTTTATACAGCTGAGACTGATTGTTCCGGAAAAGGTTTTTCTGCCGAAACGCAACACTTTTTCCAACAAAGTTTCGAATTTCTATACCACCAGTGTGGATCTTCTCTTTCCACATTGTTAGAACGCTCTTCCTTTCCTTTTCCAGCAATCTATACCTCATTTCAAGCTCGTTCTTGGCTTTCTGTCCTAGTTTAACTCTTTTTACTTATTTCTTCAATTCTACCAATGTCTCTCCGCCACCGTTTATACTTTCCTCAAGCCGCCTCTGCCAGTATGGCCTTCTATCCTTCATTTCTTTTTTTTTCTTCTGTATTAAGTCAAGACGATTCGCAATAAAGTATGGCGCTGTATACAGGAACCTGTTCCGTAATCGATATGTTCTTTCTTATGATGTTGTGAATTACTCCTTGAACTATTTTTACCTCGCTTTTCACCTTAATATCAACCTGCCTCTCTGTTTACTCCAAACATGTAGAGTAGTGATGATGATGATGATGATGATGATGATGATGATAATAATAATAATAATAATATTAATAATAATAATAAAATAAAGTAACAATCTTAACATATATTCTATAAGTAACTATAATAAAATTAACGGTAGTTATAATACATAGATAAATTGGATCTGATGTTAATGTATCTTAAGTTATTTAAAAAGGAAAAGCTCCACCAAGTCTGATGACATATGAATATTGTTGAAGGCGTCCGTCCCTATATAATGTTTGTTTTCAAAGTGTATCAAGTTTAGACCCTGCTCATTATTAAGGCATGTAAACCAATAATTACTGAGTCAGAGTTTTGCCAACGTTAAAGGCTTACAATTTTTTAAAGAAGGGACAATCCTATCCACGATTACATTGTCCTTTCTCGCTGAACCCATAAGGTCCGACGGTAACAGATAATGCTAGAGAGCTATTTGTTTCAATTTCGATTCTAGCTAATACTTTTTTTTAATACTGAAATCAATACTCTATGTTGGGTTATATATAGCGACCGGCAATCGACTGAAAACTGCTTTTTATAAAGCTTATTTAAATCTATTTAAAGCCGTTATTTCTGAGCAATTTTTGGCTTTATCAAAAGATAAACCCTGATGTTTACTATCTTAAAGCAGAATAATATAATACTTTTCTATAATTTTAAATAGAATGACAAGTTTTCAAAACGCGTTTTGATGTAAACAAATCATAAATAGTTTTTAAAAAGGTTTTTGAATTTAATAAACTAACGTTTTTATGTCTAAATAAAATTTAATGTTATTGTCGATAGGAATCTGCAAAAATATTAGAATGTAATTACCTTACATTTACATAAATTAAAATAATTCAATTATTTAGCAGGATCTCGTACATTTAAGGAACCATGCGCTTATCGCCGCCATCTTGAATTTTAAGTATGGAACCCAGTCGCGTTTAAATGTTTATTTAAGCATTTTAGTTACATAAAAATTGTAACTAGAAAGAAAAATACAGTTTTTAAACAATTGACTTAAATCATAATTACAAACACCATTTATGGGGAAGATGTTACTTTTGCTTTATAATTTTTCCCTCATAATAATTGATCAATCAAGCTTGAAATTTTTCCTAATATTGCGAGTTTTCTATTTTTACATCAAACAAACTTTTGGCATTATATTTCTCACTTTAAATCAGTTTTTAATTTCATGATTAAATCATTTTCCTTTCTTATTTTATAATTAATAATAACTATACTCTTTTTCCATAAACAAGATCATACTATATTTTTCCCAATCCTTTATTGCATAAATCAAGTTGACAAATACTTTCATTAGAATTTCGTGGCCTTTAAAAAGGCAGTTTTTGGTAACCCTCTGAGAGGGATGCAACTTGTTAGGATGTCACAACCATCATCTACGGAAATCTATGTCTTCATAGTTATAGTTAATTTTGGTACTTGTATAGTTTAATCAAGACATTAACAAATGAAAATATCGAAAAAAGGTTATATTGTACGTATCCGTTATGGAAAGAAGTTCGCCGAAAACAATTTCACTTAATTTCATTAAGTAGTTTTATTTTACAACGAAAACCCCATTTGTTATGATACCGAGCAAAAAGGGCTGTTCCCTTTTCCCGTAAATAAGCAGAACATTAGGTAAGTGGAAAATGAGATTAGGAAAAGCCAAGATTTAGAATTGGAATGTTTGAATTTCGCTATTGTTAAATTCCATATAAAATAGATATTGTTTGTATTGTAAAAAGAATTGTTCATTCTTTTATTAAAACTGAATTAAAAAGGTCAGCTAAAAAGAATGAGCAATACAAGTTAAAAAATATATTGTAAAAAATAGTTTAGTTGAGAATTCTTTGTTTGCAGAAGTGTGTTTTGGACAAACATGTGCTTAGCCATGTGAGTTGGTCACGTTTTGGAACCTCACATCTGACGTCGTAGCAAAAGGGACTTCTCAATAATAGGAGCTAGGATTAGCAGATTAGAAGAGTCGAGCAGTCGGGCAGTCAGGTTCGAGCAGTCAGCAAAGTCGTCGGAAAGAGCTTCAGAGTCGAAAGGGTAGAAGTTAAACAAAAAAAAAAAAATTCACTTAATTTCATCAAGCAGTTTTTTGTTATTTTTTACAGTGAAAAAAAAAAAACATTTGTTATAATACCGAGAACAAGGTTCGCTTTTTAGGAAGAAAAGCTAGTAATAAAGATGAGAAGGGGTGGGGTGTCGGCGCTTTAACTAGAGTTATCTCCCCGTGGCGTGTTTAACAAATTCCACAATGGCTGACTTCAACGTGCTCTCATAAAAACGTGTTTTTTCGCTGTGAAAAAAAATCAAAACAAACTACTCTATCAAATTAAGTGAACTTTTTTCCGGAGATCTTCTGTACAAAACGAATACGTACAATATGACGTTTTTTCGATATTTTCATTTTTGAACGTCTTGATTAACTGTACAAGTACCTTAATTTTCAAAACGGGAAATAACTTTTATAAACCTTATCGAGCTAGCGTATTTTGAAACAAAATTGTAATTCGCAGATACAATTAATATTTATCATTTTCAACACCCAGTTTAAAAAAAAAATTAGTATCGATTCTTTAAAGCATTCTTTATGTACTGGTATATGTACTGGTATATGTACTGGTATATGTACTGGTATATGGGAAGTTTACACATTCTAAACTAAATTTTTTTATCTTTTACTAAATGAAAAAGTATGCCTATTTTAGCGTTTTCGTAAGAAAAAATATTTTTTAATCCTAATGTGAAGGATAATAATTATTGATAACATATTCAACGAATCTCACACTTCAATACGCAAAAGATAAAAAAAATAAGCATATTCAAATTTCGGATTTTTATCTTCCATATCGAAGACACCCTGTTAATTTTTTTGTTTGTTTGTTTTATACACTCGGCTGAAAAAGGAACACTCGGCCGCCTACTAGTACATACAATATATATATATATATATATATATAAATATATATATATATACATATATATATATATAATTGAAAACAAAGGGATTTGGTGTTTACTTGATATACACAATGGTAAACTTTAAACTAATATAAATAATAGTATTTATATATAGAAAATGTAATGCCAACCGAATTAACAAAAAGCTCAGTACCCAATAGAGAGTAGAGCTTATTAAAAGAGAAAGAAAATTAGAACTGTAAGTTGAACTTTAAAATCAAAATTTATTGTTCGACTGAATACTCCAAAAAACAATTTACAAAGTCCTTATTCCGCGGAGTTTCAAAGAATGCTATTCTTATTATTCTTCTCATCAGAGAACATAAAGAAATCAGCAAAATGTATTTGTAGCAATGCTTGAATTTGCTAGTTAAGGCATTAAGTGAAACCGCAATTTATTGAAGTTATAAATTGCCAAATAAAAAAATTAACAAACTATCGGATATGAAAAAAAACAAATAATATAAAAACAAACCGCGCATAGTATTTCAGCTTGAATGAAACTCCCCTAGAATTAATCCAAAATGCAAAATAGTTCTTTAGATAGAATATTCCAAGATGCATCCAGCGTGACGATGCATACACTCCAATATTTTATCATTATTATTATTATTATTATTATTATTATTATTATTATTATTATTATTATTATTATTATTATCTGATATTTTAACATTATTTTCTATTCTATTTTATTTTATTATCTTTTTCACTTTAAATTTATATGTTACTATTTTTATTAATATAAGTTCTATAAATTATATATAATTTATAATTGCTAATTTAAAAAAAAATATTATTTTTATTTACTTACTACCAATAACATGCATTTATTATTTAAAAAAATCAACTATTTACTAATTAGTGGTTATCTCCCTTTGAACGTTTAAATCTTTCATTCTTCTATTTGAGTAAAATTATCTCCCTTTGTTTTTGGAATATCTCAACTGATTTTAAATTTAACGTCACTAATGATTTTAACTGTCAAGATTTCCATTGGCGTATCTTTTGAAAGTTTGTATATCAACATTTTAAAGCATCCATAAACTACATTCACCAAATGAATGCCTCGGCGATGATACGTACGACTTTTAGGAGACGAACCATTTTTATTTATTTTTGTTAAAAATATTTAAAATTTACACTCTTAACCTTAACTTTTAACCCGATTTTATCTTATGTTATTTTTATTTTAATTTATCTTGTTATTTTTATTTTTATTTCAATTTTATCTTACTTTGTTTATCAAAAAACTATAATCATAAATTTATTGTCCAAGACTCACTGTCTATCACAATAAAAAACATCGTTTCCGAAATGATCGTACAATTTATTGATTTTGTTTGTTCTTAGATTTTTAATTTTTAATTTTAATTATAAATTATCAATCATCTTACTCAATATATATATAAGCATATATATGTATATATACATACATAATACAATATATATATATATAGATAGATATATAAATTGATTCTTCTTTTCATAAGTACAAAGAGTAGTGTTTCATGCTTACGCAATCATCAGTGTAGGATAAGAATTCCTCTTGGTCAAGAGATTCGAATCCAGCCACGAAGCCATTTTGACTCTATCTGCTTAACCTCTATCCATTAGTAACTAAATTGCCACGAAAATTAAGGGAATTAATACCCAATAAACGCTCAATTTGTGCGCAGGCATTAGATAATCCATAGGTTTCGAATGACAGAAGTTGTGAACGTCACATAAACGTTAGCTTACTCTATCTTACTTTATATTTGCCAGACAGTGTCCATTCTTTAGGTATTCTTAAAGGGGCTTGATAATAATAGTAATACTAACAGGACCCGTGTATCGGCCTTTGCCTGGTGGAATTATAACCTTCACCCCACTTGTAAAGAAAACAATTAAATTGCGGTTGTTAGTGGGGGCCACTTAAAATAGCGGGCACTGGCGCCCGTGGCCAAAATGAATGTTCTGTGTTAAAGTCCCGACGCATTTCATAAATATTTCCATACTAAAATGTTTAGATTCCAAATAATACAAAATTATATTTTTCAATATAATAGATAATTTTATGTCATTGTTATTTGTTTATTTTCAGAGTGTGATTATAACATTTAAAATGTGAATTGCATTGTATATTTTGTAAGATACTCAATAATACATAATTATATATATTATATATATAATCATAATAATAATAATATAATAATAATTATATATATAATAGCTAACTATATATGTCATCATCACCGTTCAGTCTTAAGAGACAATGGACGACCCCTGTAAGAGTGACTGCACATATAATTTTGAAGCAAGGGTTGCGCGATCTCACACAACGCCTTTCCTGAATCGTCGCTGTCTGATTTCAGGTCTAGGGAGAAGTTCAAGACGACCGGAAACAATTCCGAGATATACAGATAGCAATCACACAGAACTACGCATACACACATACATCTACAAATACACTTGCATATATATATATATATATATATATATATATATATATATATATATATATATATATATATATATATATATAGAGAGAGAGAGAGAGAGAGAGAGAGAGAGAGAGAGAAAGGAGCGTCTTTTATATTACGATTTGTTCCGAAAAAAAAATGCGGAGTGTTATAAAAAAACATGTCGCGAAAATAAAATTGTTGGCAAAACCTAAGTCTGTTTTATTTCGTTCAATAAAATTCTGTATTTGTATCTTTCTCGGCATAATAACAATAAAAACCGCAACTGTTTGGGAGCTAATCTCTTCTATTTTCTCACGAGTTAACATATTCAATATAGTCACATTAAACTTCCGTATTTTTTCTTTATCGGCATAATAATAACAACGCAAATATAAGCGAGCTAACCTCATCAATTAAGTCACAAGTTTACATCTTCAATATAGTCATAGCTCTTCGTAGCATTAATGAAGGTAATGTTCAAGGTACAAAAAAGTTAAATTGATTGTTTCTCACCGCCTTTCACATTCATCCTAATTTGGCATATTTTTTTTCGTTTTTCTGATAATCTGTAAACGAATAACACATGAAAAATTCTCGCTGACAAATAGTCTTGCCATACGTCAAACGGCACGCGCACAAGCGTCGTTTGGTTGGCCGTAGGAAAGCATAACGTTTTTTGGCGACAATTGTATAGAGGTATTGAGTGTAATAATACTTGAAAACATATATATCGTCGTTAAATCGTATGGAAAAATAATTAACAAATACACTTCCCTATTTTGTTAATTGTTTTTTTGTTTTAGTTTCAGATATTTGGGAGCAAAACTCTTCAATATATAAATATATATTAAATACGACGGTTTAAAACATCACCATGATACGGGTAGTGTGTTTAATGAAGAAATAACTCGAGAAACTCTAGTTTTGAGATTAGTACACTCTGAAACCTAATTATTAGATAATTGGGAAATATTCAATGTTAAACTAAAATTATACTTAAACAAGTAACAAGTTCTTAAAGTGTTTATTAATACTAGATTGTCGAAAGTTAAACTGGTAAAATTATGTGAAATGCAAAATTTAAAAATGTTACTTTTAAAATAAGTAATAATAATAACAATATTGATAAAAATAATATAAACAAATAAATTAATTAATTAAAATTAAGGTAAATATAAGTAACTAATAAAATTACAATTTGACATTAAGTAGAAATGAAATATATCTTAACTTATGACTATCGCTTGAAATAGTTTTAATACTAACATTTCATATTGGACGGATTAGTGAATTAATTTATAATATACATTGATTTAACTTTTTAATAAGATTAGGTGTAAGACGTTAGAACTGTATAAACATTACTTATTGGTGGGATATGGATGGCAATGCATTAGGTATATTACAAGTATGAATATTAAAAAAATAAAAATAAGAAAAGTTAATATATCGATTGATTTAGTCTAAGGGAAGTAAATCTATTATACTTTAAATTAAATTAAATTTAACGTTATACGTTTAAGGTAAAACAATTGTGCAGTCAGCAAATTTTTTTTATCTCAACCAAACGTAATTATGTGTTTAGAATTAACTAAGACTTATAGAATTAACTAAGACTTATAATTGAAATAGTAATAAACTTGATTATAACAGTCAGGAGAACTGAATTATGTATCGTTTCAATTCAAATCAGTAAATTGTTTAATATAAATGTTAAAGGCAATTGGTCTTTTTTAGTTTGGTTTAGTTTAGTTTAGTTTCGTATTAGCAAACATGTATAATAGTTTATAATTATTGATGTTATTTTTATAAGTATGCAGACATATTTTAGAATTAATAAATTCAATAATTATCAAATAGAACATTTTGATAGAATATTCATAAATTAATAGGGGATGTTAGTACTTATAATTGAGTCTAGTGACTTTAGTTTTGAAATTAAAAATGGCGCAATCGAAACATATCAAAGGTATTTGCAGCTTCTCTTCCAATTTTCGGATTTTAATCATGTCAAATCACACTTTATTTCATTTTGATGGATTGATTGTTGCTATTTCTTCTGATTACTTAAGAGCATAAAAGATTCACTGATTGATATAAAAATTAAGTGATAGATTTTGCGCTATGAAACAGATACTGTCAAGAATGGTAAACGCCAACAGAATATAAGGAATAAATAATAAGATGGTCGACATCATGAATACGGTTTTTTATCATTTATTCACTACATTTATATATCTATAAAAGTGAAAATGTCTGTGTGCCTGTGTATCTGTCTGTGTACATTTCCCTACCAAATAACACTGTCAATTTTCGGTCTACAGACTCAAGATTTGACATATACAGTATTGAGATTTGGGAAAATCTTTTAAATCTGGTTTCGACCAGAAATTTTGCTTTTAAGGGGTCAAAGTTCAACGATTTGACCTTGAAAACTCTACCAAACTCCTCCGCCAATTTTGGGTCTAAACACTTAAAATTTTAGATATCGGTTCATTGGACATGGTTCTAACTATATAACTTGATGTGAGCCCAAAACATATATATATATGTTTACTGATCCCTGCCATCTTCTTGAATGCATTGGTCATCAATCCCTGGTCTTGAGCAGCCATTATGACCCTTTCCTGATCGTGGTGGAGGGCTCCCCTTTTGAGCCAGTCCAAGTAACCTTCTTTATCTATGTATTCCCGAGAGAATTCCCCCCCCAAATTCTTTGCACGCTGATGTTGGTCCCATTCTTTAAGGTTCATCTGTTGAAAGGTCTCGGTATATTTCTGCCGGCTCTTTCTTGCTATTTCTCTGGCACACTTGTTTGGTGTTTCATCCTCATCTGAGAGACAGCCCTGACCAAAATGCTTGGCCAGCTGGGTGACTGATGTTGTTCCGCTGGCTCTTGTCTCTTGATGTTCGTAGGGTGTCATTCTGGGAGCTTCTCAGATACTGGCCGGTGCTCACAATAGTTGCCCTATGTTGATGATTGATCTCTGAGGGTCCTAGACCTCCTTCTCCCGTGGGCAAATACAGCATTGGTAGACACTGACTTCTAGTGTTTGTTGTAAATATATATGTATATGTGTAATTGTATGTATTCATATATATATATATATATATATATATATATATATATATGTATATACATGTGTATGTATTTAACTTATCATTCTTCTCAATTCAATTGCTTCCTTTAATGACTCCTGCTGATAATTTACTTGTTAAGTAATAACTTGTATATTTCAGTTGATTCCCTTTTTTGCTTTTAATTTGGCGCCATTTCAAGGTCATCCTTTCTGGGTCATTTTGGCATTGCCTTTTCTCTTCTAAAATTAACTCAATCACCATTCAATTTTAAATATTGTCCTTCTTCCATCATTTTTCTTCAATCAGCGCAGCCTTTACAGTCGTCTTTTAAATTTTTCCATTTCTTTTTCTACGCACATCTTATCTTTCTTTTAATAATATTATTTGAACATTCCCTTTTTCCTTGTGAATTTGTGAATTATTCCACGGATTTCTGCCTTTTGGATTAATTTGGACCAACTTCCAATTACGAGATTCCTTTAAATTTAAATAGAAATTTAATAAACTTTTTTTGGATTTTACCGTTATTGGATATTTTACCCTTCACCAGACTATCCATTCACGTGAAATTGCCTTTTTCTTCACCCTATTTCTTCTGTTTCATAATTTGTTATGAAGTAAGATCTATGACTTACTTGGAGTTTCATTAAATACGTTTGAAAAGAAAAATCGTATCCCGCATTTTGCTAAATCATACCCTCTGATGAGAAGGAAAGTATTTTTTCGACACTCTGCGGATTAAGGACTATCCACTTATTTTGTGTTTCCTTTTTCAAAACTAAATATGTTTTTAACTCTTTTTCAAAGTGTTTTAAAATGTTTTATTAACTAATTTTTCTTTATATATATATATATATATATATATATATATATTATTAATAATAAAGAAATAGTGAAATCTAATTTAGGAACTCAACGAATGGGATATGTAAAAAAATTAAATGGCTAAGAGTTTTTCGTGGAAACTTTTTATGACTTTGTTCAAGGATACGAAAATGAGGTTATATATTAATATCTAAATAGGGTTTCCGTGGAGGCTACCTCGAGGGTAAATGTTTCTCATATGATTTTTCCGTTAAGGGAAGTTTTCTGTCTTTTTCTTTCGCTTCAAACAATGTTCTATTGTCAAGAGTGTTTTCATTCATAAAGTCTGAAGAAATGTTGGTTTTTGAAAACAGTCAAATGATATAATGTTTGAAATTGTCTACTGGACATGGAAACAATTGTAACGTAAAATGAAATACACTTTTTGTTGCCATATATATACAGGGTGTTTCAAAAGTTTTGGGAACATTACAACATATTTAAAATCGTTATGTTCCCAAGACTTTTGAAACACCCTGTATATATATATATATATATATATATATATATAATAAAATAAATGATTGCATCCATAAAGATGTTATATATTCTTGCACTATTACTGAGCTCCCACGCAATCCTCCCATAACAGACATTAATATTTCGTCTTCAAGTTATTTTTCTTCCCATTCTCCATCTGATAAAGTTACTAATCCAATACACCACTCGAGCAGCTCCTCCCTCTACAATCATACAACTAGTAATAATAATAATGATAATGATAATAATAATAATAATAATAATAATAATATTTCTCCTAACAGCCATCCTAACACTAACAACACTCATTATCCCCTCCAAAATAGTCCTCACACAGACATTGTTCCACCATTTGTTGAACACTATGAACAAAATTCAAACTATTTAACTAATACAAATCAGCAAATTAATATTAATACCAGACCTCGAGCTTTTAATAAAGTACATGCATATATCGACGCTATTTCAACATTAATTAAGAAAAGAATATCAAACCACATTTCTTCTTTTAACAACCATAATTCTAATAATAACAAAGGAACTTCTCTAACCACTTTAATTAAAAAACTTAACTCTAACAATAACCCCTGCTCAATCAAATGGACTATCATAAAAAAATTAAGTCTTATACTCCAGGCTCTAAGTATGTCGCCTCTGCATAACCGAAGCTATAACTATAATTACTTTCCCTCAAAGTAATAATATAATAAATTCTAAACATGAACTGATCTCTTTCTGTAAACATAAGTCCAAATTTAATTATGGCAATTTTGAAATTACATACTTTGGCCTTTTATATAGATATATAACAAAATTTTCTTTAACTTTATCGTTTTTTCTACATACTTTTTAATACTTTATAATTTAA